>NC_081554.1:32230347-32273485 GCF_963082655.1 Stomoxys calcitrans | reverse complement strand
ATGGGACATAAGGTATGAGTTTTGCACCGGATTTTGACAAAAGGTGGTTTACATATATACCCGAGGTGCTGGGTATCCAAAGTTCGGCCCGGCCGAACTTAACGCCTTTTTACTTGTTATATATAAGAAGATTAGAATAAGAGTTGGGCTTTGTAGGGGCTCTAGAGACGAAATCGGGAGATCTGTTTATAGGGGAGCTGTATCAAGCTATAAATCGATTCGGACCATATTGGACACGTATCTTTCAGGTCATGGGAGAAGTCGTTGTACGAAATGTCAGCAAAATCAGTTAAGAATTGCGCCCTCTGGAGGCCGAAGAAGTCAGGACCCAGATCGGTTAATATGGCAGCTGTATCACGTTATGTATCGATTTGCACCATACTAAGCACAGTTATTATTAATCAAACAAAACACCTCATGCAAAACTTCAGACAAATCGGATAAGAATTGCGCCCTCTAGCGGCTCAAGAAGTCAAGATCCAAGATCGGTTTGTATGAAAGCTATACCAGGTTATAAACCGATTTGAACCATGCTTAGCACAGTTATTCGAAGTGAAAACACCATGTGCAAAATTTCATTTAAATCGGACGAGAAGTGCGCCCTCTAGAGACTCAAGAAGTCAAGACCCAAGATCGGTTTATATGGCAGCTATATCTAAACATGGATCGATTAGGCCCATTTACAATCCCAATCGACCTACACTAATAAAAATTATTTGTGCAAAATTTCAAGCGCCTAGCTTTATTGCTTCGAAAGTTAGCATGCTTTCAACAGACGGACGGACCGACGGACATGTCTAGATCGACTTAGAATGTCATGACGATCTAGAATATATATACTTTGTGGGGTCTTAGACGAATATTTCGAGAAGTTACAAACAGAATGACGAAATTAGTATACCCCAATACTATGGTGGATGATATAAAATTGGACAGATGGATCTTTCCTTGATCGGAGGTTTTTGATACCTAATCTTTTAATTCTATTGGGTTGCCCAAAAATTAATTGCGGATTTTTTAAAAGAAAGTAAATGCATTTTTAATAAAACTTAGAATGAACTTTAATCAAATATACTTTTTTTATACTTTTTTTCTAAAGCAAGCTAAAAGTAACAGCTGATAACTGACAGAAGAATGAATGCAATTACAGAGTCACAAGCTGTGAAAAAATTTGTCAACGCCGAGTATATGAAAAATCCGCAATTATTTTTTGGGCAACCCAATAGATACTACATTTAAATTAATTTCGCCGTTTAATAACGGCGACATTTATCGTTGATTGATTCTCATTTGGCTCTCTATTTCAATTTTTGAAAGATCTTAACTCCACATCCTTACTCTTATTTCTATAGAATTTCGGGTTCTTTAGCTAAAGTGCAATGTTGCCTATTTCTCAAAGTTCATTTTCTAACCTTAAACCATAATTTGGTTTTCATTTGAAGATAGTTGTATGTAGTAATAAGACACAATGCGGTTCACGGTATAGAGATACACAATCTCCAAATATAGACGCTTGCAAGTACGATTTCTAGGAGTTTGCTCCTTTAACCTAATTAAGTCAACACGTGTTCATTGCGGTAACCAGGTCGAGGATGAGGATGTTTTCTGAAAAATCCTATTTTGAACTTATCAAACTACCATAAGAAAGCTTTTTTCAGCTAAAACAGGATTATCTCTGTGTTTTTCTTTCTTTTGCCTTTGTTATTGAGAATTATTTTCATTGTAATGACCTTTCTGACGTCTTCGCCTTCTTATCTCATATTCGAGGAAAAAATCATTGATTTAACTAGCGCTTAGTGTCTGATGTGAAATAATTAATCCGAATTACATCAAAGGTGATGACCTGAGCTTAGCATAAACTTCTTTGTATTCTGTTTAAGGACATTGACTGTCCATAGTTACCATAGATATCAAATTTCGCCACGCTTAATGTGCTTTTATTTCGAAAAATGTAGGCTTTTTAAAAATTAAATTTATATGGAAGAGATGAAATATTTTTTCTTGCTAAAAGCCTGCTACTACATAGCCATTCATACCATTTATTTAAATAATAAGTTAATGGTTTTATTTCAACAGCGGTCTTCATGCTTGCCAGCTGGCAGTATCTTAGGCACGTTAATGCCCAGCCTTACTTTGCAACCACAATCTCATATTTTACCATTGTCGTGGCAGTTTTCATTTGTAGCAGCATTTTGGTTTATTTCGACTTTTATGACCATTGAAGCGTGATGCTTCTACCGTTTCTCTTGAATTTTCTAAGGGGGTCTTTGGTGAGATGGTCGCTTTTGCGGGCAACAGATAAGAATGGCCAGCACTAGCAGTAAATTCAAATTTCCTTTCATTTTGTGGTTGCAGAGATGATGAAGTGGAATTTCATGTTTTATACGTGTTGTAATTTGAGAGCTTGTTGCTGCTCTTAACTCTGTCCACCTAGCATTACGGACATTGTGGTCTATTTCAGTTTTTTTTTTTTGTATGTTGTCAGGGATTTGGTTCAGGTTGTTTCATTGTCCTCCTGCCACACAAACAGCACAAGGCTAACGAATTCCTCATGTACACTGAAATGTAAAACAAAATAAAACCTCAACTGGTTACATGCAGGAAAGACGTTTGTTAGCTCTAGGGAAACAATAAAAATCCTTTACGTTTTGGAATATTATATCGGAAACTAAAATGACAAATTGAATGAGCAACAAATGGTGTCCTGTTGGAGCCGAGCAAGAAATCGGTCATAAAACTTGCACCTTTATGTGGGGTAGTTGGAATTAAATTGGTGTCTGATAATTGAAAATGTACACGTTTTGAGTGGAGCTGGTAAGAATCGATCGAAATTTAGTTGTCATGCTATTGCAGGACTAGAAGAAACTGAGATTCGATTTGTGGATAAAGCTGAGTATAGGACAGATGGGGGCAACCAGTTGTAAGATACATATATCGTCTTCCCCTTTGTATTACCTGAAAATGTTGGTACAAGAACTGTCGGTCTCTCAAACTGTATTTCGATATCCATGTCTACCGGGCTGTCGAAAATTCAAAAAGTTTCGAAGGGGACTAACTAGGAATAACCCATGACATTAAAATCGTTCTGGGAGATTGTAATGCGAAGATAGGGAAGGCAGACATTTTTGGTCCAACAATTTGAAAGTTTAGCCCCCACGAGATAACGTCCAGTAATGGGACGGGACTGACAGATTTCGCCACAGCAGAAAACATGATAGTAAGTAGCACCAGATTTCAACAAAAAAGCAAGTAAAAATACGTTAAGTTTGGCTGGGCCGAACTTTGGATACGTGGTGGGTATCCTGTGAGTCACTGTGTCAAATTTCAGTTAAATCGGATTATAAATGCGCCTTTTATGGGGCCAAGACTTTAAATCGAGAGATCGGACTATATGGCAGCTTTATGAAAATCTTGATCGATCTAGACCAAATTGCTGAAATATGTGGAGGGGCTTAACTTAACTCTCTGTGTCAAGTTTCGGCAACATCGGACAATAAAAGCACGTTTTATGGGTCCAAAACATTAAATCGAGAGATCGGTCCCTATGGCAGCTATATTCAAATCTGATCCGATCAGAGCTAAATTGACGAAGGATGTCGAAGGGCCTAACGCAACTCATTGTCCAAAATTTCAGCAAAATCGGATAATAAATATGGCTTTTATGGGCCTAAGATGCCAAATCGGAGGATCGGTTTATATGGCAGCTATAACCAAAGCTGGACCGATCTGGGTTAAATTGACAAAAGATGACGAAGGAGCCTTACACAACTCACTGTCCCGAATTTCAGCAAAATCGGATAATAAATGCGCCTTTTATGGGCCTAAGACCCTAAATCGTGAGATCGATCTATATGGTAGCAACATCCAAATCTTGATCGATCTAGACCAAATTGCAGAAATTTTGTGGAGGGGTTTAATGTAACTCTCTGAGTCAAATTTCGGAAACATGGGACAATAAATGCGCTTTTTTTGGTCCCAAAACCTAAAACCGAGAGATCGGTCTATATGACAGCTATATTCAAATCTGATCCGATCAGGGCCAAATTGACGAAGGATGTCTAAGGGCCTAACACAACTCATTGTCCCAAATTTCAGCAAAATCGGATAATAAATGTGGCTATTATAGGCCTAAGACCTTAAATTGGGGAATCGGTCTATATGGCAGCTATATGCCAATCTGGACCGATCTGAGCCAAATTGAATAAGGATGTAGAAGGGCCTAACAAAACTCAATGTCCAAAATTTTGGCGACATCGGACAATAAATGCGCCTTTTATAGCCACAAAACCTAAAGCCGATAGATCGGTCAATATGGCAGCTATAACCAAATCTGGACCGATCCGGGCCAAAATAACGAAGGATGCCGAAGGGTCTAACACAACTCACTGCTCCAAATTTCAGCAAAATCGGATAATAGAGGTGGATTAAGACCCTTAATCGGGGGATCGGTCTATATGGCAGCTATATCCAAATCTAGACTGATTTGGGCCAAGTTGACAAAGGATGTTGAAGGGCCTAACACAACTCACTGTACCAAATTTTTGCGACATTGGACTATAAATGCGCTTTTTATGACCCAAAAACCTAAAACCGAGAGATTGGTCTATATGGCAGCTATATTCAAATCTAGACCGATCTGGGCCAAATTGGCGAAGGATGTCGAAGGGCCTGACACAACTCACTGTCTCAAAATTCAGCTAAATTGTATAATAAATGTGGCTTTTATGAGCCTAAGATCCTAAATCGGGGGATCGGTCTATATGGCAGCTATATCCAAATCTGAACCGATCTGGGCCAAATTGACGAAGGATTTCTAAAGGCCTAACACAACTCACTGCTCCAAATTTCAGCGAAGTCGGATAATAAATAATGCTTTAATGGGCCTAAGACCCTAAGTCGGCGGATCGGTCTATATGGCTGCTATATCCAAATCTGGACCGATCTGAACCAAATTGACGAAGGATGTCAAAGGGCCTAACACAACTCACTGTCCCGAATTTCAGCGAAGTCGAATAATAAATGGGGCTTTTATGGGCCTAAGACCCTAGATCGGAGGATCGGTCTATATGGCAGCTATATCCAAATCTGGACCGATCTGATCCAAATTGAGGAATGATGTCGAATGGCCTAACGCAGCTCATTGTCTCAAATTTCAGCAAAATCGGACAATAAATGTGGCTTTTATTGGCCTAAGACCCTAAATCGACGGATCGGTCTATATGGGGGCTATATAAAGATATAGTCCGATATAGCCCATCTTCGAACTTAACCTGCTTATGGACAAAAAAAAAAAGAATCTGTGCAAAGTTTCAGCTCAATATCTCTATTTTTAAGACTATAGCGTGATTTCAACAGACAGACGGACGGACATGTCTACATCGTTTTAGATTTTTAATCTGATCAAGAAAATATATACTTTATAGGCTCGGAAATGAATATTTCGATGTGTTGCCAACGGAATGACAAAATGAATATACTCCCATCCTTCGGTGGTGGGTATAACATTCACAAAGCCATGTGGCTGTCACCCGATCAAAACACGGGGAACCAAATTGATCAAGTTGTGATAGATGGAAGGCATTCATCCAGCGTGTTAGATGTACGAATATACGTTCGGATCATTACCTTGTTGCAGCAAAGGTTCGCACCTGTTTGAACATGGCGAGGAAAGTACGATCTGACACTACGCGAAAGCTGAACATTGAAAAGCTCCAAACACAACAAATGGTAGCGGTATACTCCATTCGACTGACCCAACTGCTTGATGAAAGCACTCCTTGTTCCGTGGCAAACTATTGCCCACTCCATGGAAAATGCCGCGAAATCCGTACCTGGGTACCGGAAGCCTCCTCCAAGAAACCCATGGTACGACCAAGAGTGTCAAGATGCTACTGAAGCCAAAAATGCAGCATATAAAGCAACCCTGCATTCAGCAGCAACGCACCAGATGAAGGAGAGGTATCAGGAGAAACGGAGAGAGGAGAAACGTCTATTCCGCAGAAAGAGAAAGGAAATGGAAAGACGTGAGTGCGAGCGAATTGAGATGTACAGGTGTCAGAATGAAGTCCGGAAATTCTACCAAAGAATTAAACATCAAACCGATGGCTTTGGTGCAGGCACATTCTCCTGCAGAGAGAAAAAAGGAAATCGGGTAATTGACACAGATAACATGCGGAGGATATGAAAGGAACATTTTACCCAACTGCCTGTGTCCGACGTTGGTGGCGAAGAGGATACCGCAGAACTAATCCCTGATGATGGTATAGAATGTTTACCTGATAGTCAGAATGGGGTCGAGTGACTCGACTAAAGAACAATAAGGCAGCAGGAGCCGACGGGTTACCCGCTGAACTATTTACGACCGGAGGCGACACGCTGATAAGGCGTATGCATCAGCTTATCTGCGCAATCTGGCTAGAAGAACGCATACCCGATGATTGGAACCTCTACATACTATGTCCCGTACACAAGAAAGGAGACAAAACAGAATGTGCAAACTACAGAGAAATAATTCTTCTCCCCATTGCATACAAGATATCCTCGAGCATATTGTGTGAAAGTTTAAACCTAAAGTCAATGAGATAATTGAGCCCTATCAATGTGGCTTTCGACCTGGTAAATCCACCCTAGACCGTATATTCACACTGCTCCAAATCCTGGAAAAGACCCGAGAAGGACAAATCAACACCTACCATCTCTTTGTTGACTTACAAGCCGCCTTCGATACTCCTTTACGTTCAAAGGTATTTCAAGCCATATCTGAGTTTGGTATCCCTGCAAAATTATTAAGACTCTGTGGGATGACACTTGCTGATACGCTTTCCTCAGTACGAATAGAAAATAATCTCTCGGAGCCATTTAATACCAAACGAGGTTTCAGACAAGGAGACAGCCTATCGTGTGATCTCTTTAATATCCTGCTGGAGAAGATTATACAAGATGTAGATGTGAATAGATATGACACACTAATCACAAGAGTACACATGCTACTTGCCTATGCCGACGACATCGGTATCATAGGTCGGTCACCGAAAGTGGTAACTACAGCCTTTGAAAGAATCGAAAGAGAGTCAGTGAAAATGGATCTGGCAGTAAATGGAGATTAGACGAAATGGATGGTTTCAACTCCCAAAAAACCTTGCACAACCGAGCAGATTTAGCAAATGGAGAGAGTTGGGAACCACAACTTTGAGACAGTCAGTAACTTTATCTACCTCGGCACCGCCATAACCGAAACGAATGACATCAGTTTTGAGAGAAAGCGAAGAATAATACTGGCAAACAGATGCTACTTTGGACTAAGTAAGCAGTTTAGAAACAAGGCCACCTCTCGACAGACGAAGATTACACCATACAAGACACTGATACTACCCGTGTTGTTATATGGTTCTGAAGCATGGGTATTTGTGAAAGCAGATGAGGCAGTTCTTGGAGTGTTTGAGAGAAAGATTAGAGAATATAGGCGACTTATGAACCACGAGCCGTATGACGACGATAGCATAGTTACACGCATCAAAATACAACGGCTGCGTTGGCTAGGTCATGTTGTCAGAATGGATGAAGAAGCTCCAGCAAAGAAATCTTTTGAAGGCAAACACGGTGGTACACGCAAACCGGGAAGACCAAAAGCCCGATGGAAAGATCAAGTGGTGGAAGACACCTCGAAACTTGGTGTCAGAGATTTTAGAATCAGCGCAGAAGATCGAGGCGCTTGGAACGCTATTCTACGTTCGGCTAGTGGAACAAATTTTCTGTCATAGCCAATTAAAGTAAAAGTCTCATTTACATATATTTATTGCCCAAATTTATAATTTTAGGGTAGGTGTAGGGTATTATATAGTCGGTTGCCTTTCCTTACTGGTTTTAGCTAGAGTTTAAGCATCTAGAGCATATAATTCTTTGTACTTGTTAAATTTTTGTTACTTCCCATTAAAATTTTGTTCCCCAAAATGTTCTTTTTCATTCCCTCATTATATCAATCTTTTCATTTTGAGAAAAACCCCATTTCAAATCTGCCACTTTGGTGCACCACAACCTACGAGACATAACGGCCTTCTATAGTCTTCATATTTTAATTACATTTATGAATGTCCTTATGCAGTCACATCTAAGTGCAGTAACATTATTCTTGCCTGTCTTCATTGTTCATTGTCATTGTTGTTGTACTCTTTCAATTTGTGGATGGTCTGACTAAATCATTTTTCCTAAGTCATCTTGTTGCTGGCACAAGAATAATACACTTTTGAAAGGGTCTAGCAAAAGTTGTGCCTTAAAAAAGAGAATCAACTATGTTTGAAATTCATAACCCTGCAAACATTTTTCACAATTTTTGAAGAGCGTTCGTACCAGCAATGAATAAAACAATCTTCTGGAAGAATTTTACACAATTGTTCTTTCGTATGAGTCACACTCTTCTACGATAGACACTCTCTTCTATAAGACTCTTCTAGAATATCATTGGACAATCCATTGCGTGTGAGTGGAAGTTTAAGTAGCTCTTTGCGACGATTCTTTCACTCATTACGTTATAATCGTTGGTATGAGTCGTGAAACACTCGCAACGATTAAAACGCAGCCCATTGCGTTATCATCGCCCCAAAGACTTGTTTATACATCGCCTGAGTTAACTTTTCGCGATAGTTTTAGTTTCATGACTGGTTATTTTAGGACTTGTATTGAATTATGTTGTTCGATGTTTTGTTTTGAGTGGACCGTTTGCACAACAAGAAACGGAATTCTCACTTGGTTCATATGACCATTGGTACTTAGTGTGACGATTATTATGTGTAATGGGAACATTTATTTAAGTTTGTTTTATACGCTCCACCACAGTATGGGGTATACTAATTTCGTCATTCCTTTCGTAACACCTTGGAATATTCGTCTAAGACCCCATAAAGTGGAGCCCTATAACCCGATCTTGTATATTGATTTGGTGACCTACTAGAGGAATTCTTATCCGAAATTTGGTCATATTTAGGTCGGATATCAGGAAGCTTAAAAAAGTCGGTCTAGCCATGTTGTCCGTCTGTTCTTCCGTCCGTGTGTCCTTCCGTCCGTCCGTCCTTCCTTCCGTCCGTCCGTCCTTCCATCCGTCCGTACTTACTTCCGTCCGTCCATCTGTCCGTCCGTCTGTCTGTCGAAAGAAATCTATTTTTGTAAGAAGTTAAGCTTGCCGCTTGAAATTCTACACAAAAACTTTCTAGAAGTATACGTCGGTTGGGATTGTAAATGGGCCATATCGGTTCATGTTTTGATATAGCTGCCACTAGAGTGGGCAATTCTGATCCGATTTGGCTGAAATTTTGCACGAGGTGTTTTGTTATGATTTCCAACAATTGTGCTAAGTATGGTTAAAATCAGTCTATAACCTGATATAGGTGCCATATATACCGATCTGGGATCTTGACTTCTCGAGCCTCTAGAGGGCACAATTATTATCAGATTTGGATGGAATTTTGTACAACGGCTTCTCCTATGACCTTCAACATATGTGTCAAATATGGTCTGAAGCGGTCTATAGCCTGATACAGCTCCCCTAAAAAACCGATCTTCCTATTTTAATTTTTGAGCCCCTCAAGGGCGCAATTCTTATTCGATTTGGCTGAAATTTTACACATTGACTTCTACATCGGTAACCAAAGTTCAATTTAATTATTGTCCGAATCGGACCATGACTTCATATAGCTTCAATAGCATAGCAATCCATTTCTTTTATGCTTTCCTTTCCTCTGTTTGCCTAAAAAAAGATACCGCAAAAGAAACTCGACCGATGCGAACCATGGTGGAGGGTACATAAGATTTGGCCCGGCCGAACTTAGCACGCAATGGTTCATCCGCTTAGTCCAATTTTGGCATACTCTTTCCAACATCTCGGCTGGTATCTCACGAATAAATACTTCAATGTTGTCTTTCAATGCGTCAATTGAAGCTTGCCTGTATAGACGTGAGCTTTAACAAAGCCCCACAGAAAATTGTCTAAAGACGTTAAATCGCGCAATCTATGCGGCGAATTGACCGGTCCCGAACGTGAAATAAAATGATTAACAAACTCGCCTCTCTATAAATTCATTGCTACGCGTGCTGCGTGGCATGCGGCACCATCTTGTTGAAACCACATATCACGCAAGTCAAGCTCTTGCATTTAGGGCAAAAAAAGGTGGATATCATCTACGGTAGCGCTTACCAATCACAGTTACGTTACAATTCGCATCATTTTTGAAGAAGCACGGTCCAATGATGCCACCAGCCCATAAACTACACCAAACTGTCTGCAATGTTTCTGGTTGTCTTTACTCCAAAATCGACAATTATGCTTACATTAGCCGGAAGTTGATTACACATACAAATGGTTCGGGCGAAAAATGAATTTTCTCGGTAATGCATGGTTTGGTCGACTAGCTAATCAACTTCAAACGGGTGTGAGTTCCTGAAAAGTCGTGTAGTCCTGGTGAACATCCTAACGGCAGGGATAAGAAGACGAATATCCCTGGAACATACGCCATGGAAATAATGATAGAGCAATACAGCACTAACCAAATAACATTTGGTTTTATTTTGGTTTATTCTTCCCCAATAACCCCATAATAAATTAACCAGCAGTCATTTTCATTTTCTATTCTGAAAATGCTGAACAGCTGCTGTAATAGCAGCAAAATTAAATACCAGCTGTTAACAGACAATGTTTGCTATTTTCAACAAACATTTTTTTCTGAGTGTATACGCCAGGATGCAAATGTGACTATCATAGCGACCTTTTATAGTTGAAGAGAAACACTTGTCTAGGAAGACCCGAACAAATTAAGATGCTGATGGGGTAGCTAACCAAGCTCTCATCATTCAAGATTACACGATACGAACTGTAACATCTTCCCTATAAACAAGAACTGGGAAACAAGCTTGTCAAACTGCAGAGGCACTATGGTCCGCTCCAATTAACGAGTCATAGTGGATCGCTTCAATTGAAGAGCCCAGACTTATGGAGCTAGATCTGGGGACTTGAACCGAGCTAGACTAATTTCAATGTGAATCAATCTGCTTATGTACTAACAGTGATCGTTGCTACAACAACAACAACATAGAAATTACGCTCATTTTTGATTCAAGGCTATATGAAATTTTAGCAGTGATTGTCCTCTGGCTACATTTGTGCGATATTCACTCTCTACCAAATATTTCCACTGAGCGGCCTGCAGTTCGGGCTCGGCGCAGAATATGGCAATCCCTTGTCATTGAACTATGATTTCATCAGACCGCACTCATTGATAGGAAAGAAGTATCCTCTGTTCATTTATGGAATGTTCATGGAAAAAGGAATAACTAGGAATGACGGTCGGCTTATAAATTTTTTCTTGACTAAAATTTCTTTAATTTTTTTTATAAAGACTTTTTAAAGTTGAAATTCGTTGTTGAATTTTGTTTATATGTCCATGTTTAAAACATGCAAAACGAGAACCGATAACATGGCTATAAAAAAAATGGAATTTCCGATTGCTTTAGCATATTCTCACATAAATAATCCTTACAATAATGTATGGCAATAACCACGGTAAGGTGATTGTAGCTCTACACCACGGAAAGCCACATCTGTGGTCACCGAAATATTTCAAGCTGGTAAACACAATTTGCAATTGGTTTTTTTTTTCACACAAAAAAAACTCTCTTCCTCTCTGCATGTAAATGTGCAGTTAAACGTTCGAACAGAAATGGGTGCAAGACTGAGGTAGCTTCATTAACCCTTATATTAAGGATTTAAGAGTTGAAGTTATGCTAGCCTCGCTTTTGACAATTGGTGGCTACCAGGAACAGTACATATGACACCAACTTACATTTCAATATAGAGTACACATATGCCATTTTATGGTGTTTTGAGTTTGCTAAGCGCATAAAAGCTAAGCAAATAGAATCGAAAATATTTTAAAGGTTTAAAGTTAGAGCTCTAATTAACCCTTTTTATGCTTTTTAACCAACCTAAGTTAAATGCCTAAGGCTAGTGAGAGCTTTTATAAGAACAAAACTTCATTAAAAAAGTTTCACTTTGGCAGGTATGATAATTTTTCGCAAGTTTTATATGTCTTTGTCTTCCTAATAACAGAGTTATCAAATATTGAAATCTTTATTCCTTTTTAAAGTTGAGTACAACATTTGAAGTGGTTACTAAACTCCTTTTTCCTCCCCTTTCCAATCGCGATGATTTTTGTATCTGTTCACAAAGCAGGACATGGCCCAACCACTTTGTTGGCCCTATTCCACTGGTCATTAAGGACAAACTTGTCACTGCACTTTTCATGATTACATTTTTGTTGTTACTCGACCCTGTTGCCACCCAAACTACTGCCAGGTTTTTTGAAAATATTTATTTTTATCGTTGCCTTTGTTATTGTGATCATTATATTTTTCATTTCGTTTTTTCGCTTCGTACATTTTTCACTCAATTTATTTACACGAATTTGTTGTAATTTTTGTTTTCCTCTTACTATTTACACTTAATTTACATGATTGTGCGGTGGTTTTGCCGGAAATCACCGTCGTCCTGAAATCAACAACAATGGTCGAGCTCCTTTCCATTGTGGTAATCGTCATTGGCCTTGCAGTGTTCCATGACGCCACCAGCGCTGTGTTCATAGTAGCTGCCATTGTGGCCATGTTATCCACATTTACAAGGAGAGCACAATTACATCCGTTTCCGTAATGTCTATGTTTCCTCCTCTGTCGTGAAGTTGTTCGTTCTTATATACCGAAGTAGCAGTGTTCTCTCTTAAAAGGCAATGCTTGGGGAACATTACAGTTTTTGCCTTATGACTCCCACAGCATTTACGTGCTATGCCTGTAGTCATAGCATTTATTAAGTTATTGCTTTTGCCGTTAAAAATTTAAGTAATTTTTAAAGTTTTTTTCACTTTTCTTGAGAAATCATTAGCCATAGTCTTTTATTCGTGGAGGGGCAGTTGTTTCAAAACCACTCCTAAAGGGACTGCCAGTGAGATCGAAAACGCATCACAGAAGTGTTTGTCTTTTCACTAATACTCTCAAAATGGAAGCATATTCCAACTTTTTCAAAACTGTCTGCATGATGTTTATGTATGGCACATAGTAGTCCAGAATCGAGGTCCATCGCCCAGAAGTTTTTAATGGGCTTGGTAGAAATTGTTCATATAACCGAAGGATGGAGGTAAGAGTGTCCAAAAAACAAAAATATTTTTTTTTTTTTGAGACGCATACCTCCTATTTTTCCCTTTTGCTCCAAATAACCAAAATACGAAATATTGTGGCGATTGGTTTACTATAACCTGTGCCGCCACGACGCCCAAAGTGGGATTTGGTGCGTTCTAAGGAACCCAGTTGAATATTTTAGGTTCTAGCATAAAATAGGTAAACTTAGTATAGATTTATATACAATTTATTACAAAACCACAAACTGTACTCCGCATCACTACTGTGGCTGTGATAAAATATGTAATTCGACTCAGAAATTCCTGCTAATTCGGCTTAGCCATGTCCGTCTGTCTGCATATGCTCTACATGCTGATAGTTCGTTTTCCTGCAACTAAGGTGGAGATAGCATTTGTTATCTAATCATCACAAAAATTTGCACATATCGCTTTTTTGACCCGAAGACAATGCTGTCAATTTTGGTAGAAATCGGTTCAGATTTAGATATAGCTCCCATATATATAATTCGCCTGATGTACACTTTTAAGGACCTAGTTACTACAATGTTTAATAGATTTGCATATACATTTGATATGGAATGTTGTATAACTTATTTGAAAGACTCTGGTAAATTTTATCAAAATCGGTTCAAATTTGTATACAGTTGGGGGCAAAACCACGCAAATCAAATCCCCATCGGTCTATTTTTGTAGCGTCCCTGAAAAAACCTTGTATACATACATTAATAAGTATACGGAAGATTTATCTGGATCTTAACCAACTTCGATAAAAATCCGTGCATATTGTGCCAAACCGTATCGAAAGGCTTTGAGTAGTCCAGCCTTATGGCAATAGACTAATCTTCTCAGTATATGCCACCAGGGCATGCGTGGTGGACGGGCCTCTCCCAAAGCCGAACTGATTATCCAGTAGGATGTCGGCCTCTTCCATATGGTCGTTGATGCGCTCCAGGAGAAATATCCGGAAAATCTTTCCAATGCTCGAGAGCAATGAGACTAGTGTATATCACACTGGGCTAGTGGGGTCCTTTCCGGGTTTTAAAATTGGCACCAACTTTGACGCCTTCCACTTCGCCAAGGAAAATATTCCAGGTTCAAGCAGTTATTAAAGAATATCGCCAAATTTCTGCACATCTCCAATCCTGTCTGCCGAAGAATGAAGTTCTCTCCTCTGCTCTTCTTTCCATTCAGCCTGCGTACGACTGGACCAATGTCGTCTGGTTTGAGGAGTCTAATCGGTGGATGGGGGACAACAGGCGATACAGTCCCATTGGCCAGGTACAGATCTCAGTACTCTATTAATGTCACCATCTGCTGGGAATCATCATACACAGAAATATTCTGCACTCCAGCAAATCTTATCGCCAAAACCTCCGCCTTCTCAAGATCTCCAGTGGTGCGATTACCCCTGGGGTCCAATAGCTCTCCAATTCCACATGTGTGTTAAGCTTCACTAAACGCCTGGATGTTGCGAAACGTATCCGGACCGAAGGTCACCGTAGCGCAAAGGTTAGCATGTCCGCCTATGACGCTGAACGCCTGGGTTCATCAGAAAAACTTTTCAGCGGTGGTTTTCCCCTCCTAATGCTGGCAACATTTGAGAGGTACAATGCCATGTAAAACTTCTTTCCGAAGAAGTGTCGCACTGCGGCACGCCGTTCGGACTCGGCTTAAAAAAGGAGGCTCCTTATCATTGAATATGACTGCACTCATTGATATGTGAGAAGTTTGCCCCTGTTCCTTAGTGGAATATTCGTGGACAAAATTTGCAATTGCATCCGGACCATTGGAGATCCCGCGCAAGACTCTTAAAGTTTCTCAGCTTTAGAGATCGTCTTCTGTATTATTTTCTTCCAATTCTTTATCGTGGCTTTCAATGCATTGTGGTCTTAAAGGTTGTGGATGCGGTGCATTATCCGGCGAAGAGTCTTTTTTCGGGCTATGGGTTGCAGAATGAAGCGTGGCAACTCCCTCAATCGTCCCTCCATTGGTCTAATCTTCCGTATGCCGTTATCCATAGCTCCCGTGATCGCTCCAGTTATGGTTTCCACCGCATTGTCAAAGTCCTGCAAAGTGGCGTTTCCATCCACCGGAAATGTGACCGTAGTCAGTCTCTCTGCCAATTCAACATTGAAACGCCTGACATCCATGCTCTTATGCTCATAGATATTTCTTATTGAATTCTCCTCCATCGGTCCCGCCAACACCTCAAGCAATACCGCTCTGTGATCCGAGTCGAAGTCAAGAGTCTGTAGTGCATCCGATGGCATTGTTGTCGACATGAGCTACATCGTCGTCAGGAAGTAGTCAATATAAAAGAGCTGGTGGTCCGCGCTATCCTTATCGCCATGTCGCTGTGCTTCATTAGAATAATCGGGTTCGAACAAAGCCAGTTATGGAGGCCACCATAGCGCAGTGGTTAGCATGTCCACCTATGACGCTGAACGTCTGGGTTCAAATCCTGGCGAGACAATCCGAAAAAATTTTCAGCGTTGGTTTTCCCCTCCTAATGCTGGCAACATTTGTACGGTACTATGCCATGTAAGACTTCTCTCCAAAGAGGTGTCGCACTGTTGCACGCCGTTCAGACTCGGCTACAAAAAGGAGGCCCCTTATCATTGAGCTTAAACTTGAATCGGACTGCACTCATTGATATGTTAGAAGTTTGCTCCTGTTCCTTAGTGGATGTTCATGGGCAAAATTTGCATTTTTTTTTTTGTTGCATTTTTGCTTTTGCAATTATTGTCAAAAATTGCTTATTCGTTAAATATATTCGCTATCTAATGTTATCTCCCTTAAAAATACTTGCAAAGTATACTCATCCTTTTCAAACTGTGCCAGGACCTATCCTAGGATGTTAGAATAGTGGCAATTCGTCACCTCGTGCGACAAACCCCTATAAAAGTGATAGGTTTTCTTCATGTAAGGGGATGAGAACTTGGACCGGTCCCTATCACTAAAGGACCTATCTTGTAGTCTTTCACGACAGGTCCCATTTCCCGTAGGGTGAGTTAAAAACAAGTAAAAAGGCGTTAAGTTCGGCCGGGCCGAACTTTGGATACCCACCACCTCGGGTAAATATGTAAACCACCTTTCATCAAAATTCGGTGAAAATTTCATACCTTATACTCATATACCTCATACCGATCTGAACTATATACGACACGGATGTCGAAAAGCCGAACATAAGTCACTGTGTCAAATTTCAGTGAAATCGGATTACAAATGCGCCTTTTATGGGGCCAAGACTTTAAATCGAGATATCGGTCTACATGGCAGCTATATCCAAATCTGGACCGATTTGGGCCAAGTTGCATAAACATGTCGAAGAGCCTAACACTAAGCACTGTCCCAAATTTCGACGAAATCGGACAATAAATGTCTCATTTATGGGCCCTAAACCTTAAATCCAGAGATCGGTCTATATTCAAATCTGGACCGATCTGGGCAAAATTGAAGAAGGACGTCGAAGAGCCTAACCAAACTCACTGTCTCAAATTTCAGCGACATCGGACAATAAATGCGTCTTTTATGGCCCCAAAACCTAAAACCTAGATATCGGTCTATATGGCAGCTATATCCAAATCTGGGCCGATCTGTGCGAAATTGCAGAAGTATGTCCAGGGGCTTAACTTAACTCACTGTTCCAAATTTCGGGGACATCGGGCAATAAATGAGCATTTTATGGGCCCAAAACCATAAATCAAGAAATCGGTCTATATGGCAGCTATATCCAAATTTGAACCGATCTGGACCAAATTGAAGAAATATGTCAAAGGGCCTAACACATCTCACTGTCCCAAATTTCAGCAAAATCGGATAATGAATGTGGCTATTATGGGCCTTACACCATAAATCGGAGGATCGATCTATATGGCAGCTATATCCAAATCTGGACCGATCTGAGCCAAATTAACGAAGGATGTCGACGAGCCTTACACAATTCACTGCCCCGAATTTCATCAAAATCGGATAATAAATGTGGCTTTTGTGGGCCTAAGACCCTAAACCGGAGGATCGGTCTATATGGCAGGTATATCCAAATCTGAACCGATCTGGACCAAATTAAAGAAACATGTCAAAGGGCCTAAGACAACTCACTGTCCCAAATTTCAGCAAAATCGGACCATAAATGTGGCTTTTATGGGCCTTAGACCCTAAATCGGAGGATCGGTCTATATGGCAGCTATATCCAAATCTGGACCGATCTGTGCCAAATTGACAAAGGATGTCGAAGGGCCTAATATAACTCACTGTCCCAAATTTCAACAAAATGGGATAATAAATGTGGCTTTTATGGGCCTAAGACCCTAAATCGGCGGATCGGTCTATATGGGGGCTATATCAAGATATAGTCCGATATAGCCCATCTTCGAACTTAACCTGCTTATGAACAAAAAAAGAATCTGTGCAAAATTTCAGCTCAATATCTCTATTTTTAAAGACTGTAGCGCGATTTCAACAGACAGACGGACAGACGGACGGACATGGCTAGATCGTCTTAGATTTTTACGCTGATCAAGAATATATATACTTTATAGGGTCGGAAATGGATATTTCGATGTGTTGCAAACGGAATGACAAAATGAATATACCCCCATCCTTCGGTGGTGGGTATAAAAAAGCAAATTGTTTACTACTGTACCTTCCAGACCGTAGATGGTCTGGGCGCCTCTTGTCAGGCTTCTAAAGTTGTTCACCTTTGTACTCCGAAAAATTGTTGGGGCTGCCAAATCTTCATTTGTGGTCGGATTTTCGAAATTCTTTTTTTGCTCAATCATCCATCAACTCCTAAAGATTTAATTTTTGCTGATTTGACAGAACTTTGTTATGTATAATAAAATTATACCCTTCAACCAAATTTATTTTGTATAAAGTTTTAGCAGAATCCATAGTGGTGGTGGGTTCCCAAGATTTGGCCCGGTTGAACTTAGCCCACTTTTACTTGTTTGTACTCCCCTATAACCTGACCTCCCAATTTAACTTCCTTAACCCTACCTTCTTAAGCAAAATTTTAGTGCGAATGTGATGACATTTGTCATTTAGACGCCAAATAGATTTAGCCCATAGGTAGATAACTTCCAAAGAACTTGACATATGTAATTCATGGCGGAGGGTTTTTGGGAATCGACATGAATTTTAGAAAAAATAAAGCATTTTTACTTGTTTTCTTGCTCTGGAGCCTTATGGTATCAAATTCGAAAAATTCCACAACTACGTCTATATACGCATGTATATCGTCGTAGCATTAAAATGCGAATAGTTGAATAATTTACCAAAGCACCCCAGCAATGATACACTGCGGAAAGACATTTGTGGCCAACGATACATGGATAAACGATACTTCAAAAGCAACTAGTTTCAATGGAAATTGCATCGTATACTTCATATGAAATTCACTCATGACTGAAGCTCCACAAAAGAGAGAAGAACTCAGTTTTGAAAGAAAATGTTTGCTTTGAGAACAGTTTCAAAGTTTCTTAAGTACCATTCCACAGAAATCATTGAATGCGTTTCCAAAACAGATGTTCCTTTCGCATTTTATTTGAGTTCAATGGCAAACAAAAAAAGGAAGCCAAAGAAATGGCTCACTCCCCTTCAGTGAACCTCAAAAGAATTATCTTGCTCTTACAGCTAACCAAGATATAAATGAGCCTTTGGCATATACATATATATCGAACAAAGTATAAAGATATTAATATAGAAATACCCTCACTACTGGCTGCTAAGCATATGTCCTTATGTGTCCATTGGTGTGGCCTGTTCGGCCCTTGAAATATGTTTCACGTTTAGATTTTGCTTGAGAAAGCAAACTCTTAGTAAATTATTTATGAAGGGTTCATTGAATGTGTAACATATTTTGTGCCAGCAATCATAAAACGACTAAAATAATACCACAAACGATTCGAAATAAAAATAAAATCCACTTCTTCATATGCCGTTGCCGTTACCGTTACCGATGCCATGTTTTTGCTTGTTTCCATGCCAAGAGCACAGCAATCGAGCATCTGTTGGGTGTTTCCAAATGTATATAACCGAAAAAAATGACTATCATCTCATAACGGCCGTCAATTTCTGTAAACCCTTTTGCAATGGACTGTAACAAAATCCAAATACCCCAAAGACCAATAAAACATGGTTACTCTGACCTAATGGACAGCCAGGACGATGAGGGCGGAGATAAGAGCTCTCACATATGAATATAATAAAAAATGCATGCTTACATACATCATCAAATGTAAAAATCCATATAAATTTATCAAAAGCAAGCACTTTTTGCTCTGCACCAAAAAGGTGGCCTCGTTAAGGTTAAATTAAAGAAGATAACCATAAATCTTGCTTTTCAATGGAAATGTTACAAGAAATGCCATATGTATATTAGGTGTTTTGTCTAAGGAGCTCGTTTGGGATTTGCCAAAGCATAAAAAGAGTTGGCCTTTCTTTTGTGTAGTACAAATGGATTTAATTTCCCGGAGAGTGCAAAAAAGGCAATAATCTTTGGTAAACACTTCGGAATGAATTGAACTAGGATTGCCCAAAAAGTAATTGCGGATTTTTTAAAAGAAACTAAATGCATTTTAATTAAAACTTAGAATAAACTTTAATCAAATAAACTTTTTTTACACTTTTTTTCTAAAGCAAGCTAAAAGTAGCAGCTGATAACTGACAGAAGAAAGAACGCAATTACAGAGTCACAAGCTGTGAAAAAATTTGTCAACGCCGACTATATGAAAAATCCGCAATTACTTTTTGGGCAACCCAATATTTTGTACAAAAACGGGTTTGAAAATACTTCAATTATTGAGCATTTTCAGGGTTTTCTGTTTTGTTTTCAAGTTATGCTAAAAATAATGAGCATAATTCGGTTAAGGTTTTTCTTTATATAATCTCTAACATATATCTGAAAAGGTCAAATACTTAGGTGTGATCTTGGGCAGCAAAATGAATTGGTGTCATATTCAAGAGCATACTGTGAAGCCACACAGCTATAGGGCATTCTCTAGAGGTGCCGTAGGCTCGAAATCGGCCCTGAATCCGAGGATAGTCTACTGGCTTTACAGGAGCGTAATTAGACCAATACTTACTTACGCCTCATTAGTTTGGTGGTCTGTTATGGTGAAAAGTGCAACATAAGGACCATAAACAAGTAAAAAGGCAATAATTTCAGCCGGGCCGAACTTTGGATACCCACCACCTCGGTTATATTGTATATGTAAATCCCCTTTCTTCACAATCCGGTGAAAATTGGACAACTTATGCTCCCAAATTCGGCACAGACAATGAGTGGTCTAATATATATATCACTCGTCAATTTTGTAGAACAAAATATTGGTCTTTTTGGGCAGATATATCCAATTATAAACCGATCTGAACCATATTAAGGTCGGATATCGTAAAGCTCAGAAAAACTCACTGTTTACAATTTCAGCGAAATTGGGTAATAAATAAAGCTTTAATGGGCTACAGTCCCCATATCGGCAGATCAGTTTATATGGCAGCTATATCTAAATACCATATTTAGGTCGGATGTTGGGAAGTCTTAACTTCAGCGAAATCGGGTAATAAATAAAGCTTTTATAGGCTTCAGACCACTTATCGGCAGATCGGTCTATATGGCACCCATCATATATTGTATATAAAAATCTATTTGTGTTTGTTTGTTTGTGTGTTCCTTATAGACTCAGAAACAGCTGAACCGATTTTCTTGAAATTTTCACAGATGGTGCAGATTGACCCCGTGGTGACAATAGGGTACTACATTTTTTGATATCTGAAAGGGGGGAGGGGGGCGGACCCTCCCCCTTACCCTAATTTTCAGAAACGCCAGATGGGTGGTGCAATTTAAGCGAAATTTTGTGTGCTCTTATATAGTACCCTAAAAATATAAATTTGGTATCCAAATTTCGGATGGGGTACCTAGGGGGGCTGCACTAGCCTGAAACCTACCAAACATATATTTTGACCAATCACGGCAATATTGGACTCAAATGAAAGGTATTTAGGATAGGAAAATGTATTTAATATCCAGTTGTAGGACCATGTGCTAGGGGGACCACCCCAAGCCCCAAAACACCCCTAAATCGGACATATGTACCGACCATGGCAATATGGGACTCAAATTTGCGAGTAGAATACGGTATTTGCGAGTAGAATACGAATCTAATATCCAAAGGTGGACCACCTTTCTGGGGGTCCACCCCTTCCCCCAAACACCCCCCTAACAGGACTTACTGACCATGGGAAAATGGGGCTTAAATAAAAGGTATTTGAATGTAGAAAACGAATATGGGACCAAATGTTTGGCGGACCGCATCTCACCAAAAACATCCCCTAAAGGGGACAAATTTACGACCCTAGCGATATGGGGCCCAAATGAAAGGTCTTTGGGAATTTGATACTAATATTCGGGAAAAGTGTCTATGAGGCCACCCAACCCCCATAACACCACCCAAATAGTAATTATTTTCTGACTATTGCAGTATGAGGCTCAAATAAGAAGGATTTAAAGTGCAACACGAATCCGATATATATTTTCAAGGTCAACTCACTGAGTGGCCGCCAATCCCCCAAAACACACCCCCAAGCCGATCATGTTTGCCGACTATGGAAATATGGGGCTCCAATTAAAGGTATGTGGGAGTAGACCACGTATCTGATATCAATAATAGGGGCCAACTGTCTAGCGGACGTCCCACCACCATAACAACCCCCAAATAGGACGTATTTGCTCACCAAGACAATTTGGGTCTTAAAGAGAGTTGAACTAAATATTCATAGTTTTTAGGGCCAATACCCCAAACCAGACATATTTGCTGACTTTTGCAATAAGGAGTTTAAATGAGATTAGAAAACGAATTTGATATCCAATTTTGAGGGCAATGCCAAATGATATATGATAATAGAGCACTTTGCTGATATATTTTCCGTGTTTGGGGGAGCTTAAATGAAAGATATTAGGGGGTAGAGCAAGAATTGATACCCACTTACGGGACCAATTTTCTGGGGCTCTACCTCTTTCCCAAAATACCCAACAAACAGCAATTTTTTGGTGACCATCACAATATGGGGCTCAAATAAAGATATTTGGGAGTAGAATACGAATTTGATATCCAAATGTAGGACAATGTATTTAGACATTACACCTTTTCCAAAACACCACCAAAGGGAAAACATTTTTCGGACATGCCATTATGTTGCTCAAATGAAAGGTATTTGAGATTAGAAAACGAATTTGATAACCTATTTTGGGGCCATGTGTTTGGGGGACACCTCATCCTGTAAACTCATCTTAAGCCAATGGCAATATGGGGTTTAAATAAATTGCATTTGAGAGAAGAACACGATGCTGATATTTTTTCAGGGCCAAGTATCTGGGAGTACACCTTACATCTAAACTTAAATTCGTAGACCTATAAAGATCATATGGGGTTCAGATAAAGACACTGTTAGTCAAGCGATATACTATTGTATTTCGTAGCATGGCATTTCACTAAAAAATCTTTTGTTTCATATAAAGTAAAAGAAGGCGGGCCCAGGTCAGCTAGTGACTTATAAGACCACTCAATGTCCCTGCCGAATTTGATCGAAATCAGACCATATTTCGATATAGGTGCTATGGGGGCATAAATGATGCATTTTTCACCGGACTATGATGAAAGGTGATTTACATATATACCCGAGGTGGTGGGTATTCAAAGTTCGGCTCGGCCGAACCTAACGCCATTTTGTCTGTTTGAGACTCGGGAAGTAATTTTTCTATGACCACTAACCAAGTATGGTTCCAATCGGTCCAAAAGCTAAAATAGCTCTCATCAAAATTGATTTCCCGAAAAACTTCTTGAAATTCTAGAGGTTGCAATGCATATCCGATTTGGCTGAAAATTTACACTAAGACTTTTCCTATGGTCCAAACCGGTCCATATAAACCGGTCTCCCGAATACTCCTCTTGAGCCTGTAGAAGGTGAGAAAAGATATCTACTTCAAATTTTGAACGTATATTTCTGCTTGTAGTAGGTCATTGGGGATTGCAAATGGGTCATATCGCATCAGATTTGCATATAGCTACCATAAAAATTGGATCTTCAAATTGACTGCTTAAGCCAAGTGTTCGGTCATGACTTACAACATCGGTATGATATATTTCCCATATAAACCTATCTTCGAATTTGACATCTTGAACCCCTGGAAGCCGGAATTGTTATCCGATTGGCTGAAATTTTGAATGTAGTGGTTTATAATCACTTCCAAAATCCACGGGAACTATTGTCCAAATCGGTCTATAACCTAATATGGCTCCCATATAAACCGAGCTACCGACTAACCATCTTCGGCCCCTAGAAGCTTAAACTGATTTGTCCTTCAAATAAATTCATTTGTAGAACATTTTTGTAGAATCCATGGAGGTGGGTTCGGCCCGACTGAACTTAGCACGTTTTTACTTGTTTGCATTCACAGTTTGTTGTCATTTATGTCTTCATTCAATAAAAAAATTTTATGGTATTTTATGTGCAACAACTTCTTAATTCAAGAAAATTTTGGTTTCATTTCCTTGACCTATGCAGCTATGAAAAATAGCAATTACGTGGTTGTCAGCTTTATAATCCTAATGACTGGTACTTCCCTTGAAGTGTTTCCAATAAAGGCCATTATTATAAATTCATAAATAAAAGCAATAGCCCAAGGAAAATGTATCGTCACCAAGCGTCCTATTAATCATGGAGAATTTCTCAAAAAAAACAAATAAATTATAAAATTTGTGTTAATCCAATCTCAGTACAAGTCAAATTTATTATTTTCTCTTCATGTTGGCGATTTGTTTTAACGACAGACATTTAACGTAATCTCTTTCAAATGTCATCCTACTTTTCATGGACATAGAGGCGATTTGGTTTTCAATTTATTCCTTGGACTAAGTGCACTTTTATGAATGGTGTTCATAATTTATGGCTAAATGCGATAAGGAAAATGCAAAAAAAAAAACGGGAAAATCTGAACCACAAATAGCAAGTGGCAGGCCACAAAACTGAAAGAGGAAATAAATCCTTGTCAATATTGTCTCAAGGTTAATAAAAAAGAAAATATTCTAGCTTCCTACTCACCATCATTTCACTTTATTTTTTCTCTTTGCTTTCTTTCCAAATTTGGTTACAAATGGTGCGTAATGGGACAAACAACAGCAGCAATAAATTTCTTAGGTTTGTGGGATATTTCAAAACATCCTTAAGGTATGCAATACATTTGGCAAAGTTTTAAATGGCTAAAAGTATGCAAAGGTTGTGTAGTCCTTTTTTTAACATCCCTCTTGAAATTGTTTCGTAAAAACACTTCACCAAAGAAAAAACACTCAAGTTAAAGTGCTCTCTTATCAATTTACATGTCTTGTAAAGGACATTTTTTGGATGTATGGATGGCAGAAAAATTGAAACAAGCATAAAGGCATTAAATTCGGCCGGGCCAAACTTTGGATACCCACCACATAGGGTATATATAAAAGGCATTTCGTTGAAATACGGTGATAAATGCACGATTCGGAGTCTGTACCAGCGATATTGAAATATGTTCTGAACTGGACAAAACTAGATTTAATTCACTGTTCAAAATTTCAGTCATGTCTGATAATAGAAAGGTCTTTTGTGAGTTCAAGACCATATATTGGCAGATCGATATATAAAGCAATTATATCCTAATATTATTCGATCTGTTCTATATTCGGGAAGGAGTTGTAGAGGTAACAAAGCTCACTCGACTTAGGTTAGGTTTAAGTGGCAAATCAGTCATATCGGATGGAAATTGCGGCTTGTAAGGGCTCAAGAAGTCAAATCGTGAGATCGGTTTATATGGGAGCTATATCCAAATCTGAACCGATATGGCTCATTTGCAATTCCCAACGACCTACAATAATACAAAGTATATGTGCGAAATTTCAAGCGGCTAGTTCTACGCGTTCGACCGCTATCGTGATTTGGATTTGGTTTGAATCAGAATATCGGAACGATCAGGAATATATGTACTTTATGGGGTCCTAGATCAATATTTCGAGGTGTTACAAACGGAATGACTAGATTAGAATAATGGTGGGAGTAAAAATTATATTAAAATTTGCTTTGAGTAAAACCTTCATTACAATTTTTCCTTAAAAAAAAATAATTTAGAGGCAGCCATGTCCTATGCTAATTTTTGTCTTTAAAAAATATTATAAATATGAAGTTTTGTCATTAAAGAATATTATACTGAAATTTTGTGATTTTTTGTAGACCAAATAATTTAAGGATGGGTCGTGCCTTGTATGCTTACTTGGACGACTATCAGCTCAGCATCTCAGCTTGTATCGATCATACGCCTAACGTCCAGGATGCGCATTTATCACAAATGTTGACTTATTTAAATGAAAACCATTTAATTTACCGAATGCAGTGTTTTATCTCCCTAATCTTCCAATTTTCCTTTTGCCCATGAATAGCTGGTTCCATGTGGCAAAGTATATCCACGTGCGCTTATTTCTCTTTCGATGGCCATCTTGTTTTCACTTCCCTTTTTTTGCTTTCTCGTTGAAAAATAAACAAAAAATAATTGTAAATTTAGTTTGGGCGTTGCTTTGTACGCTGTTTATTCGCAAAGTTCATTTGACCCATGAATTTGTGTTGGTTGACCTTTTAATACAGTCATGAAATCTTCGCTATTCGATAGCTTTGGCACAGAATCGGATAACAGCATTTGGTGTCAATGCACGGGGTGCTCTTCCGATTTAATCTTACATTTGCTGTGACTTGTGACTCACAGTTAAAATTTATCATTTAAATGGGGTCATCAACGCCGGCATTGCTTTTTGTAACGAATATCAAGGAAGAAGAATTAAATAACACACACACACACACGCACACCCAAATGTATATATAGGGTGGTTTAGGAAAAAAACTAAACTAAAATTTTCATGCCAGAAACTTTTTAAAAAAAAAAACAGAGAGAGACACTTTAAATTATTTTGCATTTGTTAAAATGCCTCCAAATTACAGTTGTGATGGAATACAATTTCTTGGCAGCCATGTAGCCACTTCTAGCCTATACTATCAGACAAATTTGTATATCCTCCACCAAAGGATGGGGGTGTACTAATTTCGTCATTCTGTTTGTAACACCTCGAAATATGCGTCTAAGACCCCACAAAGTATAAATATTCTTGATCGTCATGACATTTTAAGTCAAAATAGCCATATTCGTCCGTCCCTCTGTCCGTCCATATGTCAGTCTGTCCGTCCGTCTGTCCGTCCGTCTGTCCGTCCGTCTGTCCGTCCGTCTGTCCGTCCGTCTGTCCGTCCGTCTGTCCGTCCGTCTGTCTGTCTGTCCGTCCGTCTGTCCGTCCGTCTGTCCGTCCGTCTGTCCGTCCGTCTGTCCGTCCGTCTGTCCGTCCGTCTGTCCATCCGTCTGTCCGTCCGTCCGTCCGTCCGTCAGTCCGTCCGTCCGTCCATCTTTTCATCCGTCCGTCCGTCCATCCGTCTGTCCGTCCGTCCATCCGTTTGTTCGTCCATCTGTCTATCGAAAGCACGCTAACTTTCGAAGGAGTAAAGCTAGTTACTTGAAATTTTGCACAAATACTTCTCATTAGTGTAGGTCGGTTTGGATTATAAATGGGCCAAATCCGTCTGCCCGTCCGTCTGTCCGTCCGTCTTTCCGTCCGTCCGTCCGCCTGTCCGTCCGTCCGTCTGTTCGTCCGTCTGTCCGTCCGTCCGTCTGTCCATCCGTCTGTTCGTCCATCCGTCTGTTCGTCCGTCTGTCTATCGAAAGCACGCTAACTTTCGAAGGAGTAAAGCTAGGTACTTGAAATTTTGCACAAATACTTCTCATTAGTGTAGGTCGTTTTGGATTATAAATGGGCCAAATCGGTCAATGTTTTGATATAGCTGCCATATAAACCGATCTTAGGTCTTGACTTCTTGAACTATTGGGGGGGGGGGCAATTCTCGTCCGATTTTACTGAAATTTTGCACGTGCCGTTTTGGTATGACTTCCAACAACTGCGCTAAGTATGGTTGGCAATGGCAATGGTATGGTATGGCAATTCTCGTCCGATTTTGATGACATTTTGCACGAGGTGTTTTGTTATGACTTCCAACAACTGTGCTAAGTATGGCGCAAATCGGTAAAAAACCTGATATAGCTGCCATATAAACCAATCTGTGGTCTTGACTTCTTCAGCCTCTAGAGGGCGCAATTTTCATCCGATTTGAAAGAAATTTTTCACGTAGTGTTTTGATATCACTTCCAACAACTGTGCTAAGTATGGTCCAAATCGGTTCATAACCTGATATACCTACCATATAAACCGATCTTGGGTCTTCACTTCTTGAGCTTTTAGAGGGCGCAATTCTTATCCGATTTGGCTGTAATTTTGCACGTGATGTTTTGGTATCACTTCCAACATTTGTGCGAAGTATGGTCTAAATTGGACAATAAACTAATATAGCTGTCATAAAGATCGATCTGGGGTCTTGACTTCTTGAGCCTTAGAGAGCTCATTTCTCACCCGATTTGGCACAAATTTTGTACAACGGCACAATTTTGATTTGGCACAATTTTGGCCTTCAGCATACGTGTGCAATATGGTCTGAATCGATCTATAGCTTGATACAGCTCCCATATAAACCGATCTCCCGATTTTGCTTCTTGAGCCCCGAATCGAACTATAACTTGATATAGCTCCTCCTCCTCCGTCCTCCGTCCTTATTCATTATTCTTTGTTTGAGATACTGCGCAAAGAACTCGACAGATGCGATTCATGGTGGAGGGTATATAAGATTCGGCCCGTCCGAACTGAGCACGCTCTTACTAGCTCAACATAATTCATTCAATCACAAACCTTGTATAGAATTTTCAACATAAATGGAATATATTCGAAAAATTAACAGCTCAAGTTGGTTAGAGCTCAATAGATAACCCCTACATAGGACATCCTATACATCTAGCTGTATGTACGCATGTATTCTGCTTGTATTGAAATTTATTAATGGCAAACAAGAGAAAACAACTGACATTTAATTTTATATTGCCATAAATATTAGGCATTTTAATTAGAGTAAGGGAAAACCGTACGTGAGTGTTGTGTTGTGGTCTGCAATATGATGTCACAAAATTTATTGAAATATTTTTAAAACTAAGATAAACTCAACAGTTAAGTATGGGTCTTTGAATGGGTCGAAAGTGGATTATTTTAATATTCAATATACTTTTTATACCCTACACCACGACTGTGGTACAAGGTATAATAACCAATAGGATGAGAGATAGGCCCATTGATAGGTATACCGATTGACTCAGAATCACTTTCTGATTCGATTTAGCTATGTTCGTCTGTCTGTCCGTCCGTCTGTCTATCCGTCTCTCTGTCCATGTTAATTTGTGTACAAAGTACTGGTGGCAGGTTTGATCCGATCGCCTTAAAATTTGGTACAGGTATGTTTTTCGGCCTAGAGACAAAGCCTATTGAAATTGGAACAAATCAGTTCAGATCTGGATATAGCTCCCATATATATGTTCGCCCGATTTTCAGTAATAATGCAATAAAATTGTTATTTTTAACCAGATTTTCTCGAAACTTGGCTGGAAGGATTTTCTCATGGCTCTCGATATTACTGACGAATTTTAAAGAAATCGGTCCAGATTTAGATATAGCTGTCATATATGTATATGGTCAGATTTTCACCCCAAGCGGCATTGCAAGCGCATTTATTGACCAATCTTGCCAAACCATCGTACAACGCTTTCTTCGACGACTGTGACAGTATCTGAGAAGCTTATTCCAAATCGTTTCAAATTTAAATATAGCTCCCATATATATGTTCGTCCGATTTGTAGTAATATTGCAATAAAATGGTCTTTTGTTAACCGATTCTCTCGAAATTTAGCAGGAAGGATTTTCTCATGACTCTCGATATTACTGACGAATTTTAAAGAAATCGGTCCAGATTTAGATATAGCTGTCATATATGTATATGGCCAGATTTTCATCCAAAGAGCCACTGCAAGCGCATTGTTTGACCAATCTTGCCAAAATTTTGCACAACGCTTTATTCGACGACTACTACATTATCTGAGAAGTTTTTCTCGAAATCGGTTCAAAAGTAGATATAGCTCCCATATATATGTTCGTCAGATGTTGGGTAATTTGCCATAATGTTGTCATTTGTCAACCGTAGTTTTACAGTTTGAACATAGTTGCTCGCCGAAGTCCATCAAAATTGGTTCAGAATTGGATATTGGTCCCACATTGTATTTATAGGGTAGGTATAGGGTGTTATACAGTCGGCACCGCCCGACTTTTGCCCTTCCTTACTGGTTTAAAGCATAAAACACTCTTTAGTTTATTAGTTAGTGCTAAAAATTTAAACATTTACCTTCACCATTTACCCCAGCCATATTGACCCCATCCATTAGTATAACTTAGTAAATTTGTATTACACCCAAGTATAAAGGGTTTATTTATTTGGTTATGCCCTAATGACGATTTAGGTGTATCCGTCCGTCATTATAAAGTCATCAATATGAAGAAAAGGCAAAGATTGGCATACTTTACATTGGCGTAGGTCATCTCCTTGTTAGCACTGTTTTACGCAATTTCTCTCCGAGAGGACTCAAATATTGCGCGTAGCATTTCGTTACAACATTCAACAACCCCCCCCAAATACCTTTCAAATTGATTTTGACCACACATAGCTCCCACATAAACCTATGTCCTGATTTGACATTTTGAGTCCCTGGAAGCCTCAATTGTTAACCCATTTGGCTAGAATTTTTCCCACATTTGTATAGCAGATTCGTAGTCAACTCCCAAAGACCTTTCATTTGATGCCTTTCTTGTGGCGTTGGACATACATGACCGTTTTGCGAAGTTTTTGGGATTGGGGAGCCCCGTAAATACAATGCAAATTTAGCCCATGAACATTCGACTAAGGAACAGGGTGCAGTCCGATTCAAGTTGAAGCTCAATGATAAGGGGCCTCCTTTTTTTATAACCGAGTCCGTATGGCGTGCCGCAGTGCGACACCTCTTTGGGGAGAAGTTTTACATGGCATAGTATCTCACAAATGTTGCCAGCATTAAGAGGGGAAAACCACTGTTGACAATTTTTCTGCTGGTCTCGCCAGGATTTGAACTCAGGTGTTCAGCGTCATTGGCGGACATGCTAACCTTTGCGCTACGGTGGCCTCCTAAGTACTTTGGACCTAATTATTATACCAGATATGCGTATACGTATTCCAAAAACTTAATGAAGCCTTAAAAAGTTTTATTTGACAGTTCTGTAAAGGAAATCTGTCAAATAAACCTATTGCCACTCTACATTAAATTTTGTGAATACCAACACAAATTCATTCAATAAGAACCAAGTCAAATCCCCCTGTCATCAGGAGGACCTAAAACCTGTTCCAACCTCTTAAAGAGAGTATACCGATGGCCTAGGCAAATTATAGGCATGCGAAGAAAGAATAGGTTCGGCCATGTCCTTAAGACTCAAAGACTTAAGACCAGGTGCCTTCATCAAAAGCCCCTGATGACCAGTCCTCTGTCGGCTAGTGGAGCCTGGAGCATCCCCTCCACCAGTCAAGGTTTCAGTAGCAGACAACATGCTGCTGCCTGATACCAACACCGGGCTCTAGAACTGCCGCTCCACTGGAAACAAACGCAGATCATCAACCACCTAATGGATACCTCTATCGCAGCTATCCTTGAGTAACTTAAATTTTTACTTCAAAAATAATGACCTATTATGAGCTACAGCAAAGTTCTTGCGGAGCGAAATAACAAAACGTCGGCTCCACTCAACGGTTCAAGAGTTATCTAAATCTGAACCGGTGTCGTTCCAAATCAATAGCGCTCGGGCAAAAAAGGCGAAATGTGCAATATTGCATGACAATCGAACAATAAATGCGATCTGTACTTTGATCACAAGAATATATGGACAGACAGACGAATATAGCTAAATCGAATCAGGAAGTGATTCAAAGCCGATCGGTATGCTTATTAATGGGACTAGCTCTTCTCCTTCTTAGCGTTGCAAACAAATTCAAAAAGTTATAATACCCTGTACCACAGTGGTGGTGTAGGGTATAAATATAAAGACTATATAGACTTTCCCAAAAAGTTTGTATCAGCAGTAGTTAAAAATATAATTACGTCATTCGGGCAAGCCATGAGTTCCTTATATTGTATGTCAAAGATACCTAGTACGTCTACGTTTATAGTCCAATATAGAAAGGTTAGGTTAGATAAGAGTGGCAGTCCTTTACAAACTGACTTAGACAATTTTAGGTCCATTTTGATGCCACAGTAGCGACAGACCAAGGCTTCTGGCGGGAATCGAACCCACGACCCCTTCACTGGTAATCCAAGCACGCTACTAACTTGGCTATAGAAAGATATGCCATTAAGTTCTTAACATCCATGATTTAGCTAGACCCGGAACACTATTGACCATTTATAGTGATTTCTTTATTAAACTTTTTGACTCAGGGTGCGTATGATCACTATTCGATAGTAATGACCACATTTTCCATACGTCATACGCCACCTTGGTCAATAAATTTTCGTATCGAAATTCTTGAAATTATTTTCAAACCTAATCACCAAGTGGAGGCCACCGTGGCGCAGAGGTTATCATGTTCGCTTATGATGCCGAATACTTGGGTTCAAATCCCATCGTGAACATCAGAAAAATGTTCAACGGTGGTTATCCCCTCACTTATGCTGGCTACATTTGTGAGGTATCATGCCATGTTAAATCTTCTCTACCAAGTGATGTCGCTATGCGGCATGCCGTTCGCACTCGGCATAAAAAAAGGAGACACCTTATCATTGAGCTTAAACTTTAATTGGACTGCACTCATTGATATGAGGGAAGTATCTCCTGTTCCTTAATGGAATGTTCATGGGAAATTTAGTTAGTACTCGCCAAGTCAAGGGTTATATGAACTTTGCTGTTATTGTAAAAGTTGTTTTTGTAACAGTTTGTTGTGGCTTCATACTTAATTTACCTGCTAGGTTCGATTAAATATTCACATATAGAAACTTTGCAACTTAGTTGGGGTGCATTCGGAGTGATCTGGTAGTTAAACGAAAACGATTGGCTGGTCAGATGAACATGCAGTGAGTGGCCTATGGTCTATGGTTACAACCCGAACTTATAAGCATCAATTCTAGCACAGCAAAAATTGAGGCAGCATCATTTTTTAGAACATGGTTGAGACAGAACCATTCGGGTTTGTAGGGGAAAGTTAACGTGTTAAGATGATAAGGCAGCGGAGTGTCTCCAAAATTTATTTGGTAACTGTTCAAGGGTACCGTTGCCTGAATATTATTTAGAGCCTGATATACTGCTTGATTTTTTGGTCACCTTCTGTAGAGCTACACTATACCCGATCTAAATCATAATGAATCACCATATCTGAGACATTTTAGAGGCGGGTGGACTATTTATGCAAATTTTTTTGTTTGGGTTGGTTTAGGTCAAATTAAAAGGGCCCTAAAAATAGTTTGGTTTGAAAACTATAAACCCTTTTGGCTCTACAAATGATTATCAGTGTAATTCTTTATCTAGCATTTAAGGCATAGCCGGGAAGACGTGTTGGCGATATCCTCAAGAAATGTGGTATGTCTGGCTGTATCAAAAGCCTTTGATAAGTCAAGTGCCACGGCGACCTTCCAATGAGAAGAACTAACCGAGGTAAGACCTCAGCTAATGCGAGTTGTGATGGCCTCCAATGCAGTCGTTGCGTTATGCAATTCATGCCTCAAACTTCTTCGCAACTGGTGTAAAGATAACAAGTAAATATGTGCTATGTTCGTCCGGGCCGAATCTTAGAAACCCACCACCTTGGATTCTGCTAAAATTGGGGAGTTATATCTGGTTAAAGACCGATTTGCATCGTACTTGGCACAGTTGTTGAGAGTCATAACAGAACACTATATGCAAAATTTCAGCCAAATAGGATAAAAATCGCGGCTTCCAAGGGCTCATGAAATCAAATCGGGAGATCGGTTTAGATGGGAGCTATATTCAAATTTGAACCGATATGGCCCATTTGCAATCCCCAAACGACCTATATCAGTATTAAGTATCTGTGCTAGCTTTACGTGTTCGACCGCCATCGTGATTTCGACAGACGGATGGACGGACAGACATGGCTAGTTCGACTCAGAATGTCGAAACGATCAAAAGTATATATACTTTATGGGGTCCTAGATCTATATTTCGATGTGTTACAAACAAAATGACTAGATAAGTATACCCCCATCCTATGGTGGTGGGTATAAAAATCGGTCTGAACGATTCTCCCTGGCTCTAAAAGTTTAATGGCTTTAGTAACAGAATCACTTTGCTAATTTTCCAGATATCGGGAAACAAATTGAGGACCAAAGACAAATGTGAGGACTTTAGTCAGTCTGTGCACAGAGATTTTGTCAGGACCTAGTGCTTCAACGACTTGATTTTGCGGATGACATTCGACACTTATTTCAAGGTTAACAAGTAAAAAGGCGCTAAGTTCGGCCGGGCCGAACATTGGATACCCACCACCTCGGGCATATATGTAAACCACCTTTCATCAAAATCCGGTGTCAATTGCATACCTTATGTCCCATAGCAGTTATATCGAAATATGTTCCGATTTGAACCAAATACTAATCGGTACAAGTCATTGTTCAATTGTGTATAACAAAATATTGGTCTTTTTGGTATCTATATCTAAAAATAAACCGATCTGAACCAGTTATCAGCTGTTACTTTTAGCTTGCTTTAGAAAAAAAGTGAAAAAGCGAAATTTTGTTTACATTTGTTTGTTTGGCGTCAATTTTAATATGGAGCCCACAAAGGAGCATTTTCGTCATATTTTACTTTATTATTTTCGTAAAGGAAAAAACGCGGAGCAGGTTGCTAAAAAGTTACGGGATATGTATGGTGATAAAGCCTTAAAAGGAAGACAGTATCAAAATTGGTTTCGCAAATTCTGTTCTGGAGATTTTTCACTTAAAGATGAGCCACGTTCAGGTCGGCCAAATGAAGTTGATGACGACCAAACAAAGCATTAATCGAATTGGATCGTCATGTAACTGAGCGTGAGATAGGAGAGAAGTTAAATATACCAAAATCAACCGTTCATTATCACATAAAAAGTCTTGGACTGGTGAAAAAGCTTGATATTTGGGTACCACATGTATTGAAAGAAATTCTTTTAACAAACCGAATCAATGCTTGTGATATGCACCTTAAACGCAATGAATTCGATCCGTTTTTAAAACGAATCATAACTGGAGATGAAAAATGGATTGTTTACAACAATGTTAGTCGAAAACGATCATGGTCCAAGCATGGTGAACCAGCTCAAACCACTTCAAAGGCTGATATCCACCAAAAGAAGGTTATGCTGTCTGTTTGGTGGAATTGGAAGGGTGTGGTATATTTTGAGCTGCTTCCAAGGAACAAAACGATTAATTCGGATGTTTACTGTCAACAATTGGACAAATTGTTGAGAAGCCATCAAGGAGAAGCGACCAGAATTGGTCAATCGTAAAGGTGTCATATTCCACCAGGACAACGCTAGACCGCACACATCTTTGGTCACTCGCCAAAAACTGAGTGAGCTTGGCTGGGAACTTTTGGTGCATCCACCATATAGCCCTGACCTTGCACCATCAGACTACCATTTATTTCGATCATTGCAGAACTCCTTAAATGGTAAACTTTCGGCAATGATGAGGCTATAAAATCGCACTAGGTTCAGTTTTTTGCAGATAAAGGCCAGAAGTTCTATGAGCGTGGAAAACCAAAATTTGCCAGGAAGATGGCAAAAGGTTATCGAACAAAATGGCAATTATATATTTGATTAAAGTTCATTCTAAGCTTTATTAAAAATGCATTTACTTTCTTTAAAAAAATCCGCAATTACTTTTTGGGCAGCCCACCGATATGGGCCAAATTGAAGAAGGACGTCGAAGAGCCTAAGTTAACTCACAGTCTAAAATTTCAGTGACATCGGACAATAAATGCGCCTTTTATGGTCCAAAACCTAAAACCGAGAGATCGGTTTATATGGCAGCTATATTCAAATCTGAACCGATCTGGGCCAAATTGAAGCAGGACGTTGAAGAGCCTAACATAACTCACTGTCTCAAATTTAATTGACATCGGACAATAAATGCGCCTTTTATGGTCCAAAACCTAAAACCGAGAGATCGGCCTATATGGCAGCTATATCCAAATCTGGACCGATCAGGGCCAAATTGAAGAGAGATGTCGAAGGGCCTAAGAAAACACACCGTCCCAAATTTCCGCAAAATCGGATAGTAAATGTGGCTTTTATGGGCCTAAGACTCTAAATTGGAGAATCGGTCTACATGGCAGCCATATCCAAATCTGGAGCGATATAGGCCAATTTGACGAAGGATGTCGAAGGGCCTAACACAACTCACTGTCTCAAATTTCAGCTAAATCGGATAATAAATGTGGCTTTTATGGGTCTAAGACCCTAAATCAGAGGATCGGTATATATGGCAGATATTTCCAAATCTAGACCGATCTAAGCCAAATTAGCGAAGGATGTCGAAGGGCCTAACACAACTCACTGTGCCACATTTCAGCAAAACCGGATATTAAATGTAGCTTTTATAATCCTAGGACCCTTAATAGGCCGATCGGTCTATATGTGGCCTATATCAAGATATAGTCCGACATGGCCCGTCTTTGAACTTAACCAGCTTATGGACAAAAAAAGAATCTGTGCAAAGTTTCAGCTCAATATCCCTATTTTTAAAGACTGTAGCGTGATTTCAACAGACAGACGGACGGATATGTCTAGATCGTCTTAGATTTTTACCCTGATCAAGAATATATTGGGTTGCCCAAAAAGTAATTGCGGATTTTTTATATAGTCGGCGTTGACAAATTTTTTCACAGCTTGTGACTCTGTAAATGCATTCTTTCTTCTGTCAGTTATCAGCTATTACTTTTAGCTTGCTTTAGAAAAAAAGTGTAAAAAAAGTATATTTGATTAAAGTTCATTCTAAGTTTTATTAAAAATGCATTTACTTTCTTTTAAAAAATCAGCAAATACTTTTTGGGCAACCCAATATATACTTTATAGGGTCGGAAATGGATATTTCGATGTGTTGCAAACGGAATGATGAAGTGAATATACCTCCATCCTTCGGTGGTGGGTATAAAATTGGTAGTTGTTCACCTGCTTGGAGACATCGTTTGCGAAGAATGGTTCTTCTTCTTGCCCTATCACTCAAAGGATTTACATTTAATTGAAGTTTGTACAACCTGAGGTGTCTTCTCGAATAAATCCCGCCAAAAGGGAATGAGGTCTTACCTTTTCTGTCAAGTTTCAAGAGTTACTTGAAAGAAGACTTCACTGTTGATCTACAGTGTGATTTGACCGCAGAATACCATTACCTAAGTTACCGTACTTCAAGGTTTCTAGGTACTAAGCTATGTTCTTTGACCACTCTATTGATTTCTAGAATAAGTTCCCTAATTCTGTAATCAGTGGCATAGGATCGACGAATCCCATTAAGCTTGTTACAAGTTCCACTGCCTACGCTGTAATCGGTTGATGCTCTAATGGTGTCTCACAAGTTTTTCTCAGCTACACATAGCCCTGAAGAGAGAAATCAGCTCTCCTATGATTTATATATTCTTCCAGTGTATGAAGGATGGGCAGTCATTGGAGAGAAAAATGGGGAGGAGGCCTGTTTCCAAGTAAAAGGGTTGCCGGGATACGTAGTTTAAGGAGCTATTTATCTGTTAAACACAGGATTACATTTGATACGTTTAAATTTGCTGCCGCATTCTAATCTTTTAAATAAAAAAATTTTCAAGTACTAGGAAAATGCTTAAAATATTTGAATTCTTCGTTGAAAACCACAACTTTGAATTTGCTGCCGCATACTAATCTTTTAAGTAAAATATTTCTTTTAACAGAATACCAATTTCCAAGTAATAGGAAAATGCTTAAAATATTTCCATTCTTCGTTGAAAGCCACAGCTTGCAATGCCCTTAGAATGACGTTTGAAACCCCCTTCGAACCAGGTCAATAGTGATACACAAACAAATGGCAAACAGCAAAACATTTCTCCAGTTAAAGTTATATGAAATTAACACGTGTGTGAAACTTTCCCTCATTCTGTTTCGTTAGCTGCAACTTTGTTCACATTTTTGAAAACTGAAAGCAACACAACGCGAACATTGTAAAACTTCTATTTGCTTAGTTTAAAAATTTTCGCTGGCGTACAAAAAAATGCCTTACTTGGTTTTTTTTTTTTTGCTTGGTATCTGGTTCTGAACAAAGCCAAGTTGTTCTGCAACCATAATTGGACAAACGCTGTACAATCGCAGCACCACTGAGCATTAATTAAACAGAAGTGGAATTTGGAATTTACCTAAAAGTGAGGTATACCAGCAGAATTTTTGGCTAGAGTAATGTGAGTCTTGTATAAATAAACACAGAAAAGTTTTTTATCAAGACAAAGTGAAATATGAAATAGGATAAGAATTCAGCTTATAATGGGGCTTAAGTAGTCACAACACCTGCTATATTTAAATAAGTTGAGAATTGGCCTATTAAAGGCACTAAGGTACCTGATTTTACTGAAATTTTGTCTTAGTCCTTAAACACTAAAATGTTGGGCTCTTCCAATGATCGAAGGTCTTGGGCCCTTAATAGGCAATTGTTGTTGTTGTTATTATTGTAGCAGTTTATTGTGTTCTATCTTTCGTCTGCTTGATACTGTTGAATGTCAAGACCCAGGAACTCTGCTACTAAGATGGGGTGCGTCCTGGGTCTGAGTCGAGTGGGTCTGGCCGAGCAGTTAAACAGGTGACGTGTATCGTCCGGTCCCTGGTTACAATCAGGACATACATCTTTCACGTCGGCATCAATCGTTGCTCTGTAGGAGTTGAGGCGGCTGCATCTGCCGGAACGTAATTGAGCCAGAAATACTCTGGTTTGCCGGGGGAGGTCAATTTCTTCAGGTGCAATGGGAGGCGGTTGTTCTCCAAGGGTTACATTCACCCGATAGCCATTTACCGTATCTGCTCCCGTGTCTGCATGAATGTTGTTTAGACCTGCTTGATATGCCGCTTGATCTAGAGGTTCTCTCTTGTAGCGCTGAAACTCACGCTCTTAAGGCTTCTGGGCGGTGGATATCTATCCACAAGATGATGATTTGGATGGTCTCTGCGATAACAGCACAAGAGGTATTGCTTAGACAGCATATATTGGGTTGCCCAAAAAGTAATTGCGGATTTTTCATATAGTCGGCGTTGACAAATTTTTTCACAGCTTGTGACTCTGTAATTGCATTCTTTCTTCTGTCAGTTATCAGCTGTTACTTTTAGCTTGCTTTAGAAAAAAGTGTAAAAAAAGTATATTTGATTAAAGTTCATACTAAGTTTTATTAAAAATACATTTACTTTCTTTTAAAAAATCCGCAATTACTTTTTGGGCAACCCAATAGTAATGTCTTCGCACTTGTAGGATCTTTGTCTCCTGATGGAGGTTGTCCACATGAGAGCTGAGGAGACAGCCCTTCGCAGTTCGGAGGCTGATATTCTCACAGACCTGAATATTATTCCACTGCGTGTCACAAATCTAACGAGACCACATTGGCGCTGCATAGCTTACCACAGACCGGCCAAGTGCTTGGTACGTGGTCAACAAGGTTTCTTTGTCTGCACCCCAAGTGCTGCCAGCAAGTGACTTGAGGGCCTTGGTTCTACTTTTGACTTTATCGCAGATTGCTGTGGCAAGAGCTGTCAAATGTGACGCCAAGTATTTTGGGACACTTGATGGTCGGAATCATTTCTCCATCGACCATTACAGTCAGCATAGTATTCACCTCACGCGTATTTGTAGTGAACAATGTGGCTGAAGATTTGGTGGCGGATATCTTCAGATTTCTTGCAGCGAAATGTGAGGCAAGTTTGTTGAGATAGACGTTCAACCTATCGCAGATGTCAACAATGGGAAGGAGGCCTGATACCATGATTGTACAATCGTCCGCATATGATACGATCTCTATGCCGTCTGGAGGGGGTGGAATGGAGGATAGGTAGAGGTTGAACAGTGGCGGAGATATATCGTCGCCTTGGGGAACTCCCTGTTTCACTCTGCGGTGTTTCGACTTCTTATCCCTAAATTCCACTAGGGACTGGCGACCACACAGATAATTCGCGACCCAACGTTTCAAGCCTGGCTGGAGGGAAGTGTTGGCGATATCCTCGAATAATTTGGCATGGTTGACCGTGTCGAATGTCTTCGATAGGTCCAGTGCCACGAGGACCTTCCTATCACATGGCCTGGTCTGATTGAAGCCACGGCAAATGTGTGCGGTGATGGCATGCAAAGCTGTTGTTGTGCTATGGAGTCTTCGAAATCCATGTTGATGCTCGGCGAATGGAAATTCTCCTACGAGGCTCGGGAGGAGTAATGCCTCAAGCGTCTTTGCCACTGGTGAGAGAAGGGAGATCGATCTGTACGACTCCCTTGAATTTGGGTCTTTTCCAGGCTTCAATAGCGGGATCACTCTGCCCATTTTCCAGACATCGGGAACTAAAAGAGTGTTCAAAGACAGGTTGAGGACAGTAGTAAAGTACTCAACTCCAGGTGAATCCAGATTCTTCAACATCAATGAAGAGATTCCCTCGGGGACCAACGCCTTAGATGATATGGCGCCACGTACGACATTCGTAACTTCGCCAACGGTAAATTGTGATGGCTGTTCATCGGCTCGGAGACCTCGAATACGGCGAATGGCTCTCCTCCTTGCCTTGTCTCTCTCGGGATGCACAATAAATTGTCGGTTGAAGAACCTGGCGCATCTCTTTGGATCAGTCACGGTTATTTTGCCAAAAGTGAGTGAGTCACCTGTCATTCCGTCTACCGGGGTTCGAGAGTGACTTAACAGTAGAGCACACTTTGCCTACACCGGTACCTAAGTTACATTGCGCCAAGTGTGCCAGCCACAAATTCCGCTTATATTCGTTGACTACCCTGTTTATTTCCAGATTCAGCTCGCTGATTCTGCGGTTAGTGGGGTCCATACCGGGAAACCGAACAGAACCAGGGTCCAGGGTTTTGGCACGGACCAGAAGCGTGCGGAGAAGGCACTCCGGGATGTACCTCTCCCATGACGAAAAAAAAACAAACATGTATACTGAGACGGCAGCACTTGCCGATGAGGATTCCATCGGGTCAATCCAGTGCGTACGACCGGCTGCCATGGGATTGAGGCATTTGTATTTCCTGGTTTCGACAGAATTTGGATCAGTAGATTGTGTTTTTGGAGGCAACCGTGGTGCAAAGGCTAACATGTCCTTCTATGACGGCGACTACAAGGATGCAACTCCCATCGTGAATATCAGATAATTTTTCAGCGGTGGTTATCCCCTTATTTATGCTGGCGACATTTGTGAGATGTTCTGACATGTTCAAACATTTCTACCAAGTGGTGTCGCCATCCGGATAAAAACGAGCTCCTTATCATTGAGGTTTAACTTTAATCGGACTGCACTTATTGATATAAGAACAGTAACCATTGTTCCTTAATGAAATGGTCATGGGAAATTTAGTTTTTAAGTTGTATTAGGCCATTTGAAATCTTTGTTCGAAATAGTCTACGTCGAATCCTAATTAAATGTAACTGCATATGAAGCGAAAACGCATTTTCATTTGATTTCGACATTTAGATTGGCGCGCTGAGAACGAGTGGTTCCACTGCTTTCTGAAATCTAAACCCTGACTATGGTGCTCTTTCTGCCGACGAATCTACAATATTGTAAGGTCACTTCGGCTGCACTAAAAGCCCTTCTGAATATACGACACTTTTCTTATCCAGAAACCATGGGTGCGTGGAGGAGGGGTTGCTGTACAGAGAATTCCTCCCACACCCAAGAGAATGTAACATACACAACCTGCATTCTTCCAAAGGTTAGTCTAAACGTTTTTTTTCTTCCGTTTTTAAGAAGTGACGATTCAATAGTTCCCATCCCTGAAATTATTAAGTTACATTTCATTACAAGCTGGGTTCCCTACATATGACACATGATTCAGAGATGACGCCTCCAAACATTAAACTGCTGACTTAAAACTCTTTTGCTGAGAAAACAGCCTCAGGTACTGTTTGTGGGTACTGCCTCAGGTACTGTTTGGGCATAGTACCTCAAAAATGTTGCCAGCATTAGGAGGGGAAAGCCACCGCTGAAAATTTAAGTTAAAACATTACAAAGTACCCCACAAATGTTGCCGGCATTAGGATGGGAAATCCACCGCTGAAAACTTTTTTTCTGATGTTCTCGCCATGATTCGAACCCAGGCGTTCAGCGTCATAGACAGACATGCTAATCTTTGCGCTACGGGTTTCCCATCCTAATGCCCGCAACATTTTCGACAACTTCTCCCCAAAGAAGTGTCTCACAGCTGCACGCTGTTCGGACTAGGCTATAAAAAGGAGGCCCTTTATCATTGAGATCAAAATTTGAATCGGACAGCACTCTGCGATATGTGAGAAGTTTGCCCCAGTTCCTTAGTGGAATTTTCATGGGCAAATTTTCATTTGCATCATGCAGTAGAGACAAAATGTTGCATTTTATCGGTAAATATCAGCGGAAGGATTGGAAGTGTTAAATGAAAACAGATTCTTTAACCATTTTAGCCTTGGAGAAAATACTACGGAAGTGAACCCTCAGCCAAATGGAAGAAAAGTTGATTGGAATAAATTTTGGCACAGACTCTCCACGCTAGCCTATCCTCTAGACCTCCAGAAGTGAAAATTGAGGAGAACATAGACATAAAAACCCAAGCGAATCATTACAACCCTGAATGACTTGCTTAAGTCTTTATATCCTATGGGCAGACTGCGGAGCAAACAACGGTCGCCAAGGAATTCGAAATCGGAGTTTCTTACCAAATTTGCTGTGGAGGCTACAAATATTATTACGTGCAGACAATTTTTTGCATAGCCTTAGAGGACATACTGTGCTAAGTATGGTTCAAATCGGTTCTTAAACTGATACTCTTTTCCACGACAACTCTTTGACCAGCTACAATTTGCTAGTCTACAGAACACACTACTGTTTTCACTTTCCCTTTCAACGAAAGTTAAATGTAATTATTTCTTCTCCCTTGTATACTTTTGTTCTCAAATTTTTGAAAATGTTTGTCCCTCATATACCACATGAGTTAGGTGGTGTGACATACAAAAACCAAAAGCATCCAACTAATCCTAGCAGGGTGCACAAACAAAAGCTAACGCTTACCTTCTTGTTCTCTAGAAGTCAAAAGGACATTTAAGTAATCCAAACGAAATAAGACCACAACAGCTTTCTCATTTGAAACGCTCTTAAAGGCTGTGAAATGAGCATTACATCTCCTGGTGTCTGTTGCTGGTGGTTTTATTCAATTCAATGTTTTGTTCAGTTTTGTCTCCGACCATTGTTGTGTTCCAAGTGGCTAGGGCTTTTTGCATTGCCTTTGTATGCTTTCAACATGCTTAATACAAAAAAGAATTCGTTACACCTACGACTTTTGTTTGTCTGCCATACAACTCTGTAGTAGTTCTGATTGTCTCGGTAGCTGCAGTTCATTCAATTTGTGTTGAAACAAACAAAAACAAGTAAAAAGGCGTTAATTTAGGCCGGGCCGAACTTTGGATACCCACTACCTCGGGTGTATATGTAAACCACCTTTTGTCACAATCCGGTGAAAGATGCATAATTTATGCTTCCATAGTAGCTGTAGCTAATTAAGGTCCGATTTGGATCTAATTCGGCACAGACATCGATTGATTTAATAAGTGCAAGTCTTTTTCAATTACAAAAAAATTGTCTTTTTAGTAGCTGTACCCATATATAGACCGATATGAACCATATACGATACGGATGTCAAAAAGTCACTGTGTCAAATTTCGGCGAAACCGACA
>NC_081554.1:32175347-32225347 GCF_963082655.1 Stomoxys calcitrans | reverse complement strand
TATATCTTTCATCCGGTATGATCTTTTAAAGCTGTTGGGGCCACAATTTTAGTCCGATTTATCTGAAATTTTGCATGTGACGTTCGTTTAAGACTTCCAACAACTGTGATAAATACGGTCCAAATCGGTCCATAACCTGATACAGCTCCCATATAAACCGATCTCCCGATTTGCATTCTTGAGACCCTACATGCCGCAATTTTTGTCCGATTTGGCAGAAATTTTGCATGCGGTGTTCTGTTAGGAATTCCAACAACTGTGCTAACTACAGTCCAAATCATTCTGTGTGGGACTATAACTTGATATAGTGCCCATATTGACCGATCCGCCGAATTATGTTTTTAGGCCCATAAAAGCCACATTTAGGCAACTTGTGAGGCAACTCGACATCTTTCTTCAACTTGTCCCAGATCGGTTCAGATTTTGATATAGCTGCCATATAGAACGATCTCCCGATTTAAGGTCTTGGACCCATAAAAGGAGCATTTTTTGTCCGATTTTGCCGAAATTAAGGTCAGTGAGTTGTTTCAGACTCCTCGACATCTTTCCTCAATTTGGGCGAGATCGGTACTGATTTGGATATAGCTTCCATGTAGACCGATCTCTCGATTTAAAGTTTTGGTCCACAGTGAGTTGTGTTAGGCCAATCGACACCTATTTGCAATTTCGCTCAGATCGGTCCAGATTTGGATATAGCTGCCATATAAACCAATCGCTCGCTTTAAGGTTTTGGGCCCATAAAAGGCGCATTTATTTTCTGATTTCGCCGAACTTCGGCACCTATCTGCAATTTCGCTCAGATCGGTCCAGATTTGGATACAGCTGCTATATAGACCAAGCGCTTGATCTAAGGTTTTGGGCCTATAAAAAGTGCATTTATTGTCCGACTTTGTTGAAAATTGGGACGGGGAGTTGCGTTAGGCTTTTCGACATCCATGTCCTATATGGTTCAAATATGTCTATATTTGAATGTAGCTGCCAAAAAAAAAACCAACCGTGCCGAATTTGGTCCAAATGGGACCATATTTCGATATAGCTGCTATGGATGCATAAATAATTCATTTGTCACCAGATTAAGACGAAAGGGTGCCTAAAGATGGTGGATGTCAAAAGTTCGGCCCGGTCGAAATAGGATTTCAGAAAAATGGCGTTGTTAGTCTATATCTTCAATCCACTTTCCACTTCTTCAACCTTCTATAGGAGCTAAAAATGTTGATCTACTGAACCGATTGGCAAAATTTAGGACTCTGGAAAAAGAGCTTTCTAAAAACAACCAGCATATACTAATATCCCATCGAGCACCATTAGCAACATATGAATAGTTTTGTTTTGGGGACCCACCGCCATGGATCCAAGTATGGACCAATATGACACTTAAATAGTGTCATATCTATTAGAAGTCACAAAACTACATACGTTTAACATTGTAGCCATATGGGACAATAAATGCGCCCTTTATAACATTGAGAAAGTCAGAAGATGTATCTACATCAACACCATTTAATCGCTTTTCCTATGAGTGACCACCATAAATGACCTATTTTGGATGCTGACTGAGGAGGGATTTGAACCCGTCTGACGATGTTATAATACTTCTAAGGGGTAGGGATCCGAACCGGCTATGTATAAGGGTCTTGCTTATGGCATAAGAATGGGCTAGACCCATGGGTCTCAATGTTAACCCAGAGAAGATTGAAATATGCCTATTCACGAGGATGACAAATGTTGGCCAATTTGACTCACCACGTTTCCTCAATAAAACGACATCTGACAAGGTCAATTCTTTGTGTATGATCTTGGACAGGAAACTGAATTGGAAGTGTCACTTTCAGGAGCGCACTGAGAAGGCTCACAGATGTTGGGCACTATATAGGGTCGAAATGGGGCCTGAATCCGAGGATAATCCACTGGCTCTACAGGAGCGTGATTAGACCAATACTTACATACGCCTTAGTAGTTTGATGGACAGCGATGAAGAAAAAGTGCAACGGTTGTCTTGTCGTAGGAAGAGCGATGAGGACCACGCCCAGGGCAATGGATATCCGACTCATAGACATACAGATTAAGTGTGAGGCAGCCATGGCGTCTATGAGACTTAAGGCAATGAGAGAATGGATAGAGGATAGGAGCAGTTTATACCTTCGCGGTATAATCGAGGCGACGAAAGGAAACCTTGAAGGAGTGAAAAAAGTCTCCGATCGGATACCTGAGACGACACGTGAGGCCGAGTGCGGGGCACTGCTGTTAGCGGCATAGTCTTGGATTGACGAAATCCTTGTACTGCCATCTGGAAGATCATGTTGCACAGACAGAGTGGGCCTGGGGGTCTACATTAAGAACCGGAGATCCTAGCGATCACGGAATGCATGAGGTGGTATGGTATTAAATCGAGGACGTCGAATATGAGCATCCTTACGTACAGTAATCAGGCTATAAGGACAATAACAATCAGGCCGGTAAGATCGCCAACAGTCTTGGAATGTCAGAAGGAGATGAACGCCTTCTCTGAAGATGGCACGATCCGTATCGTTTGGTTGCTGGGCCATAGCGGAATAACTGGGAATGAGAAAGCACACGATTTGGCAGTGAAGGCCAAAGAACTTTCGTCAATAATCTTGGTTAACTCGAAGCCTTTCGGGTCGACGCAGTCTGAGTTAACGAATGTGCATTCAACTTTGCGGAACAGCGAAAGGGTGGGTAGGACGGAAAAAACACTACAGGGAGATCCATATCGTTACTGAAAGAAAGAAAGAAGCAGGTCAATATAGTTCTCGGTATCATAATGGGACACTTAGGATTACGAGCTCAATTATGCAAAATCAGTGCGGCAAGTGATAGCACATGTAGGGAATGCGGGGGAGATTATGAGACGTTGGAGCATTTTCTATGTCATTGCACGGCTTTCGCATCTAAAAGATATTGGCACTTAGGTGGGGACATAATATAAGACATGTACCAACTTAGGGGCGTGGGATGAAAGACAATTTAAGATTTTGAAAGGGGCAAGGAATTCCTAACATAGATTTCCTTTTTTGAGGTTACTGTTTTAGTATATAGAGCGCACAACAAGCCGATTACTGTCTAAGGTGTATGTCCGTAGTGATATGGGGCGGATTAATATTCGCACCCTCAACTAAACCTAGGTATTGGGTTGCCCAAAAAGTAATTGCGGATTTTTTAAAAGAAAGTAAATGCATTTTTAATAAAACTTAGAATGAACTTTAATCAAATATACTGTTTTTACACTTTTTATACCCACCACCGAAGGATGGGGGTATAATCATTTTGTCATTCCGTTTACAACACATCGAAATATCTATTTCCGACCCTATAAAGTATAAATATTCTTGATCAGCGTAAAAATCTAAGACGATCTAGACATGTCCGTCCGTCTGTCCGTCTGTCTGTTGAAATCACGCTACAGTCTTCAAACATAGAGATATTGAGCTGAAACTTTGCACAGATTCTTTTTTTGTCTATAAGCAGGTTAAGTTCGAAGATGGGCTAAATCGGACTATATCTTGATATAGCCCCCATATAGACCGATCCGCCGATTTAGGGTCTCAGGCTCTTAAAAGCCACATTTATTATCCGATTTTGCTGAAATTTAAGACAGTGAGTTGCGTTAGGCCCTCCGACATTCTTCGTCAATTTGGCCTAGATCGGTCCAGATTTGGATATAGCTGCCATATAGACCGATCCCCCGATTTAGGGTCTTAGGCCCATAAAAGCCACATTTATTATCCGATTTTGCTGAAATTTGGGACAGTGAGATATGTTAGACCCTTCCATATCCTTCGTCAATTTGGCCCAGATCGGTCTAGATTTGGATATAGCTGCCATATAGACCGATCCTCCGGTTTAGTGTCTTAGGCCCATAAAAGCCACATTTATTATCCGATTTTGCTGAAATTTGGGACAGTGAGATGTGTCAGACCCTTTGACATTCTTCGTCAATTTGGCCCAGATCGGATCCGAGTTGGATATAGCTGCCATATAGACCGATCCTCCGATTTAGGGTCTTAAGCCCATAAAAGCCACATTTATTATCCGATTTTGCTGAAATTTGGACGGTGAGTTGTGTTCGGCCCTTCGACGTTCTTCGTCAATTTGGCACAGATCGGTCTAGATTTGGATATAGCTGCTATATAGACCGATCCTCCGATTTAGGGTCTTAGGCCCATAAAAGCCACATTTATTATCCGATTTTGCTGAAATTTGGGACAGTGAGATGTGTTAGACCCTTTGACATTCTTCATCAATTTGGCCCAGATCGGTTCAGATTTGAATATAGCTGCCATATAGACCGATCCTCCGATTTAGGGTCTTAGGCCCATAAAAGCCACATTTATTATTCGATTTTGCTGAAATTTGGGACAGTAAGTTGTGTTACGCCACTCGACATTCTTCGTCAATTTGGTCCATATCGGTCCAGATTTGGATATAGCTGCCATATAGACCGATCCTCCGGTTTAGTGTCTTAGGCCCATAAAAGCCACATTTAGTATCCGATTTTGATGAAATTTGGGACAGTGAGTTGTGTAAAGCCCTTCGACTTACTTCGTAAATTTGGTCCAGATCGGTCGAGATTCGGAATGAAAGGTGGTTTACATATATACCCGAGGTGGTGGGTATCCAAAGTTCGGCCCGGCCGAACTTAACGCCTTTTTACTTGTTTTTCTAAAGCAAGCTAAAAGTAACAGCTGATAACTGACAGAAGAAAGAATGAAATTACAGAGTCACAAGCTGTGAAAAAATTTGTCAACGCCGACTATATGAAAAATTCGCAATTACTTTTTGGGCAACCCATAGATAGTTTAGAAACAAGGTCACCTCTCGACATATTTAGAAATATGTTTTTCTTCTTAACCCGAATTCGGATTCCTCTTACCTAACTCGAGAAAGTGTTTTTTTTTTTATTTTTCTACGCATTCAGTTAAAAGTATGATCTACTTAAGCATTGACCTCCAATTAGAATTTAAACCAGTCATCTGTTTACTTTGCAGAATGATAGCATCGATCCTGGAAAGGTTTGTTATTAAAGGCACACTCGCTTTCGAATTAAATGCAAAATTGTTATATTTTCTATTCTCCAAGGAATTTATTTCACTCTTTCACTTACTCGCTGTTCGAGGCGTTGACCTCTTTCAAGCTCTTCCCCCTTGAATGTATGTCTTCTTGCTGTCCAACTATATCAAGACTTAATAAAATCGTATATAAAGGCATCTGCATTACTTCTTTTCTTTGTTTTCGAGCGTGGGCATGAGACACATTTTTTCATGCATCTAGGTATTTAATGCTATTCTTGCTCTTTTGCCTTAGAAGATTTTGTTGATGCGGCCATTGATTTCATTTGGCAGGGCTGCTTTTCTTGGTCTTTGTACACATTGGACTTTTGGTTATTTATGGTGGCAATCAGGCGCAACGTAAACTCCTGGCCCAAATCGTTGTAGCAAGTGGTCTTCAGGGCTTTACTGGATGATGGCGGGGTGTTGATGTTGTTGGCATTTGCTCACAGGGGCAAGAAATCACTTTGTAACATTTTGAGAGACACATTGTGCAGTTGTAGGTAATACATTGGACGGCGGCCATTCTTCTATGCGCCACCCCCCACTTCACATCCATTATTAAATTAGTGTAATAAAATGTAATTTAATGATTGGACCCTAAGTTATCGATTTCAATATTTTATTATAGATAATTACCATTAATTGAATGGCGGATGATGTTTAATTTAAAATTTATGCGTTATGCAAATGTTGCACACAAATCAGACTTTACGAGGACATTATGATAAAAATATGCAAAGCCTGCTGTTTGGAGGGCTGAGGCTTAATGAAGTAGAGACATTTGAAGTTTCCCATTAAAATGAATGGGAAAATTAAACACCGATTTGAAGTTTATTGATTAAATATTCCTCAAAATGCTTTAAATATTTAAAAAACCAGTAAGGAAGGGCAAAAGTCGGGCGGTGGCGACTTTATAGTACCCTACAATTACCCCCTAAGTACAATGTGAGAGCTATATCCAATTATGAACCAATGTTGATAGACCTCGGCGAGCAAATATGTTCAAACTGTAATAACTACGGTTGACAAATGACAATATTATTGCAAAATACCTAAAATCTGAAGAACATATATATGGGAGCTATATCTAATTCTGAACCGATTTCAAGCAAACTTCTCAGATAACATGGTAACCGTCGAGGAAAATGTTGTGCATAATTTTTCCAAGATTGGTAAAACAATGCGCTTGCAGTGGCTCTAGGGGTGAAAATCTGGCGACATACATATATGACAGCTATATCTAAATCTGGGCCGATTTTTATAAAATTCACCTTTAATATTTAGAGTCATAGGAAAATCCTTCCTGCAAAATTTCGAATCGGTAAAAAATAAGTACAATCTTGCATTATTTCTCAAAATCGGACGAACGACGATGGGATCTATACCTAAATCTGCACCGATTTCGAGCAAACTTCTCAGATACTGTAGCAGTTGTAAAGGAAAGCGTTTTGCAAAATTTTGGCAAGATGGGCCATTTAATGCGCTTACTTTGGATACCCACCACCTCGGGTATATACTTAAACAACCTTTCATCCAAATCCAGTGAAAAATGCATACCTTATGCCCCATAGCTGATATATCGAAATATATTCCGATTTGGACCAAATACTTATAAGTACACGTCATTGTTCAATTGTATATGACAAAATATTGGTCTTTTAAGTACCATTATCTAGAAATAAACCAATGTGAACCATATCCGACACGGATGTCGAAGAGCCCAACATAAGTCATTGTGTAAAATTTCACTGAAATTGGATTATAAATGCGCCTTTTATGAGGCCAAGACTTTAAATTGAGAAATCGGTCTATATGGCAGCTATATTCAAATTTGAACCGATTTGGACCACGTTGCAGAAAAATGTCAAAGAGCCTAGCACAACTCACTGTCCCAAATTTCGGCGACATCGGACAATAAATGCGCCTTTTATGGGTCCAAAACCTAAACTCGAGAGATCGGTCTATATGGCAGCTATATCAAAATCTGGACCGATCTAGGCCAAATTGAAGAGGGCTGACAAAGCGCCTACTGCAACTCACTATCCCAAATTGCGGCAACATCGGACCGAGAGATCGGTCTATATGGCAGATATATCCAAATCTAGAACGATCTTTGCCAAATTGACGAAGGATGTTGAAGGGCCTAACACAACTCACTGTACCAAATTTCAGCAATATCGAATAATAAATGAGGTTTTTATGGGCCTTAGACCCCGAATCGGAGGATCAGTCTATATGGCAGCTATATCCAAATTTGAGCCGATCTGTGCCAAATTGACGAAGGATGTTGAAGGGCCTAACACAACTCACAGTCCCAAATTTCAGCAAAATCGGATAATAAATGTGACTTTTATGGGTCTAAGACCCTAACTCGGAGGATCGGTCTATGTGACAGCTATATCCAAATCTGGACCGATCTGAGCCAAGTTGTCAAAGGACGTCGAAGGGCCTAAGATAACTCACAGTCCCAAATTTCAGCAAAATCGGATAATAAATGTGGCTTTAATGGGCCTAAGACCCTAAATAGGAGGATCGGTCTATATGGCAGCTATATCCAAATCTAGACCAATCTGAGCCAAATTCACGAAGAATGTCTAAGGTCCCAACACAACTCGCTGTCCCAAATTTCAATAAAATCGGATAGTAAATGTGGCTTTTATTGGCCTAAGACCCTAAATCGGAGGATCGGCCTTTGTGACAGCTATATCAAAATCTGGACCGTTCTGCGCCAAATTCACGAAGAATGTCGTAGGTCCCAACACAACTCGCTGTCCCAAATTTGAACAAAATCGGATAGTAAATGTGGCTTTTATATGGCCAAGACCCTAAATCGGCGGATCGGTCTATATGGGGGCTTTATCAAGATATAGTCCGATATAGCCCATCTTCGAACTTAACCTGTTTATGGACAAAAAAAAAGAATCTGTGCAAAGTTTTAGCTCAATATCCTCTATTTTTAAAGATTGTAGCGTGATTTCAACAGACAGGCTGACAGACGGTCGGACATGTCTAGGTCGTCTTAGATTTTTACGCTGATCAAAAATATATATTCTATATAGGATCGGAAATGGATATTTCGATGTGTTGCAAACGGAATGACAAAAAGTATATTCCCCCATCCTACAGTGGTGGGTATAAAAATCGGACGGTATATATATATGAGAGCTATATTTAAATTTAGACCGATTTCCATGATATACACCAGTAATGTCGAAAGTCATAAAAAAGTCCTTCCTGCCAAATTTCGAGAAAATCGGTTAGGAAATGACCATTTCATTGCATTATTATTGAAAATCGGACAAACATATATATGGGAGCTATATCCAAAACTGAACCGATTTCCATGTTATTCACCAGTAATGTCGAAAGTCATAAGAAAGTCCTTTCTGCCAAATGACTTAACAAATGACTTTTTTATTGCATTATTACTGCAAATCGGACGAATATATATATGGGACCTATATTCAAATCTGGACCGATTTTTTCTAATTTCAATAGGCTTCGTCTCTAGACCGAAAACATGCCCATATAAAATTTGAAGACGATCGTATGAAAATACAACCTGTTGTTTGTACAGAAATTAACATGGAAAGACGGACAGACAGACGGACGGACAGACAGACGAACATAGCTAAATCGAATCAGAAAGTGTTTCTGAGTCTATCGGTATACTTATCAATGGGTCTATCTCTCTTTCTTTTGGGTGTTACAAACAAATTTACTTAGTCATAATATCCTGTACCACAGTAGTGGTATAGGGTGTATAACAAATAATAATTTCAACAAAATTTGGTTTGATGAAAATTTTGTCCTAGCCCAGCATACTTGCTTTCATTTCAAAATGTTTCCAACGCCTATGTTAAATGTTTATGCGTTCTAACTAAGCGCTTAGATAGCTTTTCACAATCATTCACAAATTCGCATGAGTGTAAATTCCAATATAAATGTTCCTTTTTGTAGCGTTTTGAATGTTGTGACATATGTACCATGTGGGGAATTATGGTGTTTTTACTATGCATTTTGAACACAAATCCCCTGTTGATATTTCCCACATCACTGAGCTGACTTGGCACCGGGAATGCTTTGTATTTGTGCAACAAATTTTGAATGGGCTTTGGCTGCAAACGAACATACATTTTTATTTCGCTCGCAGTCCAAATGGCATTAGTGGGAGATTTTATTTGAAATGTATTTAGGATTAGTGCTGCCACTGATGTCGCATGATTTATGTATAATTTTCATGCTGTATTCAATATTCATAACACACACAAACGATTTGATGCCGCAATACGGAAAATAGATGAAAATACTAATTGAAAGCGGAAAAAATTACATTAAAGTTGAAATAATATAAGTGCTTGCATTGCATAGGAAAGCTGCTAACACAACAGCAACAAATTGGAATATTTAAGGGGTATTTATAACAATTTTTAGTTGATTCAACGAATAAACTGTTTATTAGTTTTGAAAATGGAAAAAGGAAGCAATGACAAATGAATATTTTGTGTCGGCTCTAATGAAACGGGTAACATTTCAACTGTTGGTTTAAAATTGTTGTAGTTTTGGTTTTGATGTTTATCATGAATCACAAGGATTGCTATAACTTCCAAGTGAACGCAATAAAGAGTTGTGGGATTTTTGGTTGGCTGGTTAATGTGCTGGCTATAAGGCTGTTAAAGTCTTAAACAGTATTTTTAAATACAGTTATGGAAACCCTAGAGGTGAAATTCGGGCGATACACATATATGCCAGCTATATCTACATCTGAACCGATTTCTATGAAATACACTAGTAATGCTAAGAGTTATAAGAATATGCTTCCTGCCGAATTTCGAGATAATTGGCTAACAAATGAGCACTTTATTGGAATATTTATACAAATTTCAAATTTAAATCTGAACCGATTTCTACCAAACTTCTTAGATATTGTGGTGGACGTCGAAGAAACCGTTGTACAAGATTTGGAAGATATGAGGGAAAATCGGGCTATATACATAGATTTATTTATGGCAGCTATATCTAAATCTAAATTTCTACAGAATGATCACCAGTAATGTTGAGAATCAAGAGAAAACCCTTTCTGTCAAATTTCGACAGAATCGGTTAACAAATGACCCGGTTATTGCAATGTTAGCCCAAATCGGACGAACGCATGTGTGAGAGCTATATCCAAATCTGATCTGACTTTTTCCAATTTCAATAGGCTTCGCCTCTAGGCGGAACCAAATTTTAAGACTATTGGACGACAATTGCGATTTGTACTTTATACACAAATTAACAAGGACATACTGACAGACCTACTGAGACAGACGGACAGACAGACGGACAGACAGACAGACAGACGGACAGACAGACAGACAGACGCACAGACAGACGGACAGACGGACAGACAGACGGACAGACGGACAGACAGACGGACAGACAGACAGACGGACAGACAGACGGACAGACAGACGGACAGACAAACGGACAGACAGACGGACAGACAGAACAACAGACAGACAGACAGACGGACATAGCTAAGCCGAATCAGAAAATAATTCTGAGTCGATCGCTATACTTATCAATGGGTCTATCTCTCTTCTTCTGGGTCTATCTATACGTCGCTGTTCAATTTTTTGGGACATAATATTGGTCTTTTTGGCAGCTATATCCATATATAAACCGATCTGAACCACATAGGACACGGATGTCGAAAAGTGCAACATAAGTCACTACGACAAATTTCTACGAAATCGGATAACATAAGTGCCCTTATTATAGGGTAAAAATAGGGATAAAAAATACAGCTTTTATGGGATTCAGACCCTTTATCGGCAGATCGGTCTGTATGGCAGCTTTATCTAAATAAAGTCCGATCCAAACTTTATTTGGGTGTCGTGATGTCGTGAAGTCTGAAGCTACTGATTGTTTCAAATTTCAGCGAAATCGCATAAAAAATAAAGCATATGTGTATTAGACCCTTTATCGCAGATCGATCTATATAGCAGCGATATCCAAACATGGCCCAAATTGGCCAAGAACTTAGCCTGCGTGCATCAAAAAGACGTATCTGTCCCAAATGTCACCTCAAAATCTCAATTTTGATTACAACAGACGCACGGACAGTCGGACAGACACACGAACATCGTTAAATAGTCTTAGAATTTTACGACGATCCAAAATATATACACTTTGTAGGATCGGAAATTGACGAATATACCCCCTATACTATGGTAGTGGGTATAATAATTTAATATAAGCGCAATAGCTCGAGAGAGAAAACCCCGATGGAGAGCTGCAGGCAAGTAAAGAAAGGAAAAGCGCAACTCACCCGAACGACGACGCACGCCTACAGCAATTTTAATACCCTTCACGATAGGATGGGGGCATACTAATTTCGTCATTCTGTTTGTAACTCCTCGAAATATTCGTCTCAGACCCCATAAAGTATATATATTCTTGATCGTCATGACATTTTATATCGATCAAGCCGTCCGTCTATCTATCGAAATCTCGCTAACTTTCGAAGGAGTAAAGCTAGCAGCATGAGATTTTGTTAAAATACTTCTTATAGGTGTAGGTTGGTTGGGATTGTAAATGGACCATAACGGACCATCCTTTGATATACCTGTCATATAAACCGATCTCGGGTCTTGACTTCTTCAGCCTCTAGAGGACGCAATTCTTATCCGATTGGAATGAAATTTTGCAGGACGTGTTTTGTTATGATAGCCAACAACTGTGTTAAGTATGGTTCAAATTGGTCCATAACCTGATATAGCTGCCATATAAACCGATCTTCGGTCTTGACTCCTGAGCCTCTAGAGGGCGCAATTCTTATCCGATTGGAATTAAATTTTGCACAACGTGTTTTTTTATGATAGCCAACAACTGTGCCAAGTATGGATCAAATCGGTCCATGTTTTGATACAGCTGCCATATAAACCGATTCCTATCCGATTGGAATGAAGTTTTTCACGACGTGTTTTGTTATGATATCCAACAACTGTGCCAAGTATGGTTCAAATCGGCCAATAACCTGATATAGCTGCCATATAAACCGATCTTGGGTCTAGATTGTTGAGTCTGTAGAGGGCGCAATTCTTATCCGATTGTAATGAAATTTTGCACGACGTGTTTTGTTATGATATCTAACAACTGTGTCAAGTATGGTTCAAATCGGTCCATGTTTTGATATAGGTGCCATATAAACCGATCTTGGTTATTGACTTCTTGAGCCTCTAGAGGGCGCAATTCATATCCGATTGGAATGAAATTTTGCACGACGTGTTTTGTTATGGTATCCAACATCTGTGACAAGTATGACTCAATTCGGTTCATAACCTGATATAGTTGCCATATAAACCGATCTGGGATCTTGACTTCTTGAGCCTCTAGAGGTCGCAATTTGTATCCGATTTGCTTGAAATTTTGTACGACGGATCCTCTCATGACCATCAACATACGTGTTTATTATGGTCTGAATCGATCCATAGCCTCATACAGCTCCCATATAGATCGATCTTTTTATCTTACTTCTTGAGCCCCCAAAGGGCGCAATTCTTATTCGAATTGACTGACATTTTACACAGGTCTCCAACACACAATTTAATTGTGGTCCGAACTGGACCATATCCTGATATCGCTCTAATAGCATAGCGAATCTTTCCTTTCGTCCTTCTTTGCCTAAGAAGAGATGCCGGAAAAAGAACTCGACATATGCAATCCATGGTGGGGAGTATATAAGATTCGGCCCGGCCGAACTTAGCTCGCTTTTGCTTGTTACTTATTAAGATATGTTTTGGTCCCATTTAGATCATACTAGTCATACTTATTGAAAGTTATACCATAACGACATATGCAAAATTTCAGCCAATTCGGATAAGAATTACGTCCACTAGAAGCTCAAGAAGTCAAGACCCAAAATCGGGATATATGGCAAAATTTCAAATTTTGCCCATGAACATTCCACCAAGGAACAGGGGCAAACTTCTCACATATCAATGAGTGCAGTCCGATTCAAGTTTAAGCTCAATGATAAGGGGCCTCTTTTTTATAGCCGAGTCCGAACGGCAAGCCGCAGTGCGACACCTCTTTGGAGAGTAGTTTTACATGGTATAGTACCTCACAAATGTTGCCAGCTTTAGGAGGGAAAACCACTGCTGAAAATTTTTTTTTAGATGGTCTCGCCAGGATTCGAACCCAGACGTTCAGCGTCATAGGCGGACATGCTAACCTCTGCGCTACGGTGGCCTCCTCCGGATATATGGCAGCTTTGTCAAAACATGGGTCGATTTGGCCCATTTGCAATCCCAGCCAAATTTCAAGCGCCTAGTTTACTACAATACTTTGAAAATTAGTGTGCTTTCGACAGACAGACGGACAGACTGACGGACATGGCTAGATCGACTTAAAATGTCATGACGCATGATTTTACTTGATTTCTATTTTGTCACAAGTCGAGATAATTTTCTCCACTCCGTCTCCCGAAAAACTTGACTCGGACTCCAAGACTCCGACTTCGCAGCCCTGGTTTTAACTCGCTTAGAAGAATCCGCAGGTATCCTTTAGAGTGGTGCAGGTTAATCTACATGACCTTTAGCATCATTGTGTCTTCGTTTAGGATGTTTTTACTCAAAGAAAGTTAAATTTAATTGTATTTCTATAATTTATGGGACAAAAGTTCTTAAACACTCTATTTTACATTTTAGGCCAACACTGTTGCGTTCTATCTCTTCAACTTAAATTGCTTTGGACTTTCTTTCATTTACCATGGTGTACATTTGCTATTTAAATACTATGGGCCAGTTAGAACATTTCCAGTTCATTTGGTTATAAACAACACTTTCGCAGCCATAAACACGTCTGCTGTAAGTGGCATACCACAATCGTAGATTCTATCTATCAATGAATGGAAAACAAGTCCTAAATACACAACTTGGAGAAAGTGGTTAGACCAATTATCCTCTTGATTGAATCTTTTCGAAACCACTCATTAATTTAAATTTTGATATGGCAAATATTTGCGTTTGCATTGATCAAATTTCCAAGTTCGATGTTTCAGCACAACACATTGGGCCAAGCTCTGGGGTTACGCTTGACTGCACGTCCAAGGCAATCGGAGTAGCTAAAGGAAAAAGTAAGAATGCGTAGGAATAGTGGGCGGTGGGACAAAGTATACAATGAAGAATTGAAGAAATTTAAAGTCAATGCCTCCATTAGGCTAAGTGGCCAAAACATTTTGTGGCCAGATATGGCCAATCCTCTTTTTTTGGCCGCCCCTACTACATTGTGTTGGGCAAGCTTTATGGAATTAGCCAAATTTATTACAAAATTTTAATAGCGCCTAATAATGTCGATGATGGCAAGTACGTGAACTATAGTAGACATTTCCACAAAGTTGAAAAAGCAAAATGCCTTTTGTGTGTGCCAAAATGTGGTACGTCTTGGCTTTTCGCTTCAAGTCAAAGTCAAACAACGGCATCACAGACTCTGGAAGGGAAATTTAATAACCATTATTAATCTTAATTTGAAAAAGGAGATGGCGCAGCAAATCTAAGACGATGCGGAAGCGATTAGTACTTTTCATTTTGGAAAAAATTATCTTTTAATACGTTTTCTCATTATGACGGGAACGTTCGGAAGCCAAGATGATGACTGCTCAAGGACTTAATAACTTTCGTACTCTCGCATGTGGAGAGTGCTCTAGTGAAAGATTTTATTTAAATTAAAATTAGCATAATATGTGCCATAATCAAATTGGGTTAACGATCAATTTTATTAAGGCATGTTGGGTAAGAAGCACGTTTTGCAAATTTCCTCATTATCAAATAGAAAATTTTTAATGCCCAACTTAATGAGTCAAATATAGAGGATAATTGGTCATCAATGAGAGTAGAAAAGCCAATAAAGCCGGCATAAAACCGATTTGCATATAAGACCCTGAAAGTAAAAAGTAACATTTTCGTGATTTTAGTCATCATATTGAATGGCCTCTGGTAGAAGGAGGGATTTTTGAAGGTTATTTTTAATTTAAAACAAAGATTTAAAAATTTTCCAAAAATAATTATGATAAGACATTAGGGATTATGGGCTTTAACGTTTCTTCTAAATACAAGGCGAAAATAGGCTACTACATTGTCTAGAATGTATATTTTTATGGTGAGTGTGATGTTTCATTTAAATTGATGATGCCCTTCTAAATGCGTTTATAATCCCCCGAGCCGAACAAAAGAAAATACAAAACACCACCACACCGAAGCTGTGCAGCAAAGCACATGTGGTGACAGGTTAAATGGTTTTTTGTCTTGCTTATGACTATAGTGCCTTTCAACGATAAATTTGTACTTTCGGTCGCTGAGATTCAATATGTATTGTTGCAGTAAAATTAACAAATTTCGTCGTCGTTTTTTCGACAAATGTTGTTGTTTTCGAAAATTATATTTATCTGTGTATACCATGTATATCACGTCGAAAGAGGCTCAGAAAGTCAAATTGGCAGATCGGTTTATATGGCAGCTATATAAGGTTTAAGCCAGGGCTGCGGAGTCTGACCCTAGACCCTTCTCACGATATGGTTCCCCCATAAGACGATTTCGACCAAACTTTACAGACATTGCAAAGTCGCCGAGGAAAGCGTTGTACAAAGTTTTGGGAAGATTGCTCAATAAATCCGCATGCAGTGGCTCTGGGAGTAAAAATCGGGCGATATAAATATATGAGAACTATATCTGAATCTGAGCCGATTTCTATGAAATTCACCAGTAATGTCGGGAGTCTTAAAAAATCCTTCCTACCAAATTTCGAGAGAATCAGAATCAATGGGTCTATCGTTCTTCCTTTTGGGCGTGCTCGAAATTTGATACAGGAATTTTAATAATCTAACTGTATACATCCGCCGTGGCATATCAAAATTGGTTCAGAATTAGATGTAGCCCCCTTTTGTTTTTTAGGGTAGGTGTAGGGTATTATAAAGTCGGCACTGTCCGACTTTAGCCGTTCCTTACTGGTTTTTTGTTATAAAAACAAAAAGGCTTAGGAAATAAAAGGAATTTTTAAAATTTTTTTTATACCCTCCACCATAGGATGGGGGGTATACTAATTTCGTCATTCTGTTTGTAACTCCTCGATATATTCGTCTAAGACCCCATAAAGTCTATATATTCTTGATCTTCATGACATTTTAAGTCTATCTGGCCATGTACGTCCATCTGCCTTCCGTCCGTCCGTCTGTCGTCCGTCCGTCTATCTGTCGAAAGCACGCTAACTTCCGAAGGAGTAGAGCTAGCCGCTTGAAATTTTGCACAAACACTTCTTATTAGTGTAGGTCGACTGGTATTGTAAATGGGCCATGCCATATAAACCGATCTTGGGTCCTGAATTCTTGAGGCACTGGACGGCACAATTCGTAACCGATCCCGCAAAGTGTTTTGTTATGACTTCCAACAACTGTGTTAAGAATGGTTCAAATCGGCCCATAACCTGATATAGTTGCCATATAAACCTACCAGGGGTCTTGACTTCTTAAGCCACTAGAGGGCGCAATTATTATCCGATTTAGCTGAAATTTTGCATGATGACTTCTAACAACTGTGCTGAGTATGGTTGAAATCGGTCCATAACCTGATATAGCTGCCATATAAACCAATCTGGGGGTCTTGACATCTTGAGCCTATAAAGGGCGCAAGTATTATCCGATTTGGCTGAAATTTTGTACTACGGCTTCTCCATTTACATACGTGTCGAATATGGCATGAATCGGTTTATAGCCTAATACAGCTCCCCTATAAACCGATCTCAATATTCTACTTTTTTAGCCCCTAAAGTGCGCAATTCTTACTAGATTTGGCTGAAGTTTTACAAAATGACTTCTACTATGTTCTCCAATATTCAATTCAATTATGGTCCGAAATGAACCATAACTTGATATTGTTCCAATAACAAAGCAATTATTTTCTTTTATCCTTTGTTTGCCTAAAAAGAAATACCGTGGCAAGAGCTCGACAAATGCGATCCATGGTGGAGGGTATATAAGATTCGGCCCGGCCGAACTTAGCACGCTTTTACTTGTTTTAATTTTTAGGGTATTAGGCCCATAAAAGACGCATTTATTGTCAGACTTTGCTGAAATTTGAGGCAGTGAGTTGTATTAGGCCACTCAACATCCTCCTTCAGTTTAGCCCAGATCGGTCCAGATTTGCATATAGCTGCCATATAGACCGATCTCTCGATTTAATGTTTTGGGCCCACAAAAGGCGCATTTAATGCCGATTTCGCTGAAGTTTGGGACAGTGGGTTGTATTAGACCACTCGACATATTTTCAATTTGGCGCCGATCGGTCCAGATATAGATATAGCTGGCATATAGTCTGATCTCTCAATTTAAGGTCTTGAGCCCATAAAAGGATCATTTTTGTCCAATTTCGCTATCATTTAGGACAGTGATTATGTAAGGCCCCTCGATATCCTTCTTGAAGATGGCCAAGATAGGCCCAGGTTTGAATATAGCTGCTATATAGACCCCGATTTTAAGTATTGGCCCCATTAAAGGTATTGGCCCCATTAAAAGTATTGGCCCCAATTTTATCCAATATCGTTGAAATTTTACACAGTGACTTATGTTAGGCTTTTCGACATCCGTATCCTATATAGTTCAGATCGGTCTATATTTGGATATAGCTGCCAAAAAACCAATATTAAACAGTGATTTGTATTTAGTAGACCATTCAATGTCCGTGCCGAATTTGGTCCAAATCGGACCAATATTTGGATATAGCTATTATGGCAAAGGTGATTTACATATATAGCGGCTATTCAAAGTTCGACCCGGCCAAACTTAAAAAATTGCAAATTTTCCCCATGAACATTCCACTAAGGAACAGAGGCAAACTTCTCACATATCAATGAGTGCAATCCGATTCAAGTTTAAGCTCAGTGATAAGAGACCTCCTTTTTATAGCCGAGTCCGAACGGCGTACCACAGTTCGACACCTCTTTGGAGAGCAGTTTTACATGGCATAGTACCTCACAAATGTTGCCAGCATTAGGAGGGGAAAACCACCGCTGAAAATTTTTTCCGATGGTCTCGCCAGGATTCGAACCCATGCGTTCAGCGTCATAGGCGGACATGCTAACCTCAGCGCTGCGGTGGCCGAACTTAATGCCCTTTTTATTATTGAAAGCCACTTTAATGTCAAGAAATGCTACCATTTTGTATTCCTTGACAGCGAGAGAACTCTCTATATAGGCGACTAAGTTGTGAAGGGCTGTTGCAGTGGACTTGCCTTACTATATGCATGTTGTTGCCGAGCCAGGCAATCTCCATAGATCTTTGTCCTAAGATGTGTGTATGAAAGTTACCGTACTGCCGTGATTAGCAGGTCCGTCTTTGACTTCGAAGGCCTGGGTCAAAATATATAAAAAAGCGCTTTAAGTTCGGCTGGTCCAAATTTCATATACCATCCACCATGGATTGCATTTGACAAGTTATTTGTATGACTTATGATGGTGGTTGGAAATCGTAAGAAAATAATAGTATAAAAAATAAGATAATAATTGCGCCCTCTATATAACCTCAAGGGCTAAAATCGGGCGATCGGTTTATATAGGAATTAAATCAATTGATGAACAGATTTGCACCCCACTGTGCACGGTTGTTGGAAGTCATAGCAAATTTGATCGTGCACAATTTCAATCAAATCGGGCACTTATTACACCTTATAGAAGCTCAAGAAGTCAGATCTAATAATCGGTTTATATGACATTTATTGCTGCCTTCTAAGACGATTTTCAGATTTCATTTCGTGACCCTCTAAAAGGCGTGTATACCACCCGATTTAAAAGAAATTAAGGTTTGACTTCCAACAACCATCTCAAGTTTGGTCCAAATTGCTACATGAGCCGATATAGCTGCATATGAACCAATCTTCAGATTAGACTGCTTGAGCCTCTATATTGCGTGATTATTATCCAATTTGACAGAAATTTGAAACGAGTTACTTTTTTATGACTTGAGTAGCCATATAAATTAGGGTCCACTTCAGTCCATAACTTCATGTATCTCCTATATATTTGAAAAATTTATTTGTAAAATGGTTCAAATGCCATCCATGGTTGAGCCTGGCCGATTTTATTTGTTTATTATAAATCGCCTTCTTAAACCCTATCTTTCTCTCTCTCTCTCTTTCTCTCTCACTCTGGTGTGAATTTTCACATTAATTTGCTTGCTGTTTTGAATGACAATTCCCTGTTCAAATACCCACAGTTTATCCACACTTATTTTATGTTTACCAAATTGATGATTGTGTAACGGGGACATTGGGCCTCATGCCCTAATTTCGAGCAATAAAAATATATCAATCGCCATAACTGTTCAAATTCAAGTATTCTTCGTATTATTTCCAAACATTATTATTTTTTATTACATTCTTCCGTGAGAGTAAATTAATATTTTACGATCTCTCGTTCAACAACTAGAAAATATTTTATTATTATCCTCCATTTGATTGACAGAAATCACAAATCACAGCATTCCAAAGGGGGTAACCAAATGGCGTCAGCTCTAAATGTTTGGTCGTAACCGCTTTGCTGGTGTGGTGCTTTGGTAAATAACTTTGCGTTTTATGGCACATAAACTACATCGATTGTTTAGATATTAGGTCGAGCTGTTGTACATTTTCGTTGATGTTTTAAAGGAGAGTTTATGGGCTTGAAATAAAATAGGCTATGGAAAATTTAAGAGGGTTCTTGATGTTTTTGGTCTTTTGAATAATTCCAAGGATGTTTGCAAAGACCTTTAATAATGTCTCAAAATATATTTCAGCTACGCACAGTAAATTGTGCCTTAGTAGAAACTCAATTCGAGTTACATTCCGACAAAAATTGGTATTGTAGGTTCCATTTGAGTGGCAATTTATTTTTTAAACCGGATTACTTACTTACTTTAATTGGCTATGACAGAACATTTGTTCCACTAGCCGAACATAAAATAGCGTTCCAAGCGCCTTGATCTTCTGCGCTCATTCTAAAATCTCTGACACCATGTTTCGAGGTGCCTTCCACAATTTGATCTTTTCATCGGGCTTTTGGTCTTCCCGGTTTGCGTGTACCACCGTGTTTGCCTTCAAAAGACTTCTTTGCTGGAGCTTCTTCATCCATTCTGACAACATGACCTAGTCAACGCAGCCGTTGTATTTTGATGTGTTTAACTATGCTACCGCCGTCATAAAGCTCAAACAGCTCATACTTCGTCTTTATTCTCCATTAACGCAAACTGGTCCATATATTTTACGAAGAATCTTTCTCTCAAATACTCCAAGCACTGCCTCATCTTTTTCACAAGTACCGATGCTTCAGAACCATATAACAGCACGGGTAGTATCAGTGTCTTGTATAGTTTAGTAGTCTGGCCTTGTTTCTAAACTGCTTACTTAGTCCAATAACCGGATAAACAAGATTACTTAAAACTATTTTAAACCATTTTGATACCTCAATAGCAACAGACCAGGCCTCTAGTGAGAATCGAACCCACGACTATACCACTGGTAATCCGAACACCATCTCGGCTGCCGAGATAACCAATTGGTATGACCCTAACTTAATTAATAATATCTCTGTCCAAATATTAGGTATAGATGTTAGAATAACCGCTTGCAGTTCCCCACTTAGATTATTCTGACTCTCTTCATAAAAGCTACAGCAAAATACAATTTTAGCCTCTTCTTTTATGATACTTTGAAATTGAAAATGGGTGTCCCATAGGTAGATGACCTCTTTCACGTTTTTTTAGGAACCATTGCATGCAGTTCCCCACCCAGATTATTCAGATTCGCTTTCATGTTTAACGATTTGGCCTAATATACCAGTGCCACAAATTTCACTCAAAATTGACACATTCCACTTTTATGTGAAGATATGTGATGATGCCTTAACAACAAAGGCAACACACAAAACTTTAGGCCTTTCATGTGCTGAGTACTTTCCTGACTGTAGCAAATCCTTTGTCTTATGGCACTCGCCGAAAATGCGGACAGTAGAATTATCGCCTCCTTCATCACGTACTACTAATGACTTGTCGTAATGAGATCACCCACAAAGCATACATTCACATCCGCTATCGAGAACCGAGCCACCCCTGCGACTCCTCATGCTGACAGTCCTTTGAATGTCAAAAGTCAAAGATTTTGTTAGGCTACAACTACTTGAGATACTTTAACTGCCAACGAGAAAGGCAACTCTTCAACGACATAAAACTGATTTATGGATTTAGTACCGATAAGAACTCTTGCTCGCGGAGAACTGTCAGAGTGGCCTCGTGCGCCACACACCCGTGGGAGGGGGTGTAAAATGTGTGCCGTTTAAATTGCAATCAATGTCTTAAACATAATAACGTAATTTAAACCCATAACAAGAACGATGACATCAATTATCATTTGGCTCAAGTCCAAATGACATACATCTCGCCGCGTTATTGCCACTGAGGATGACTGCGCTGCTGTTGTTGTAGCCGCCGCCACCGCCACCACCATTCAGCCAAGCCTCACAAGTGTCGAAGCATTGGAATAGTTGGTCGCTCGTTTCGCCAGCGATACCAGCAGGACCACCAGCATGGTCCTCAGCAGGACATTAAAAACAGATGCCCAACATTGTAAAGTGTGTTGACATGATGTGTGAAAATATTTGTCAAAAATTCATTCCAAATGGGTTATTTACAAGTCAAAGGGTGCATAAGCTGCTATTATGACATTTATAGCTTAATCACTTTTATTGCAAAACATTTGAACATTACAATCCAATTTTGGGTATAGCCAAAAAAAAAATTATCAAAAATTTTTTTAAGCAAATATTAGAGTGTCCCAAAAAACAAAAAGTATTTTTTATACCCACCATCGATGGGGGTATATTCATTTTGTCATTCCGTTTGCAACACATCGAAACATCCATTTCCGACCCTATAAAGTAGATATATTCTTGATCAGCCTAAAAATCTAAGTCGATCTAGCCATGTCCGTCCGTCTGTCTGTTAAAATCACGCTACAGTCTTTAAAAATAGAGTTATTGAGCTGAAATTTTGCACAGTCTTTTTTTGTCCATAAGCAGGTTAAGTTCGAAAATGGGCTATATCGAACTATATCTTCATATAGCCCCCATATAGACCGATCCTCCCATTTAGGGTCTTAGGCCCAAAAACTCCACATTTATTATCCGATTTTACTCAAATTTATGACAGTGAGTTGCCTTAGGCCCTTCAACATCCTTTGTCAATTTGGTCCAGAACGGTCCAGATTTGGCTATAGCTGCCATATAGACCGATCTCTGTTTTTTATGTTTTGGGGCCATAAAAGGCCCATTAATTTACGAAATCACTGAAATTTGGGACAGGGGTTGTGTTAGGCTCTTCGACGTCCTTCCTCATTTTGGCCCAGATTGGTCGAGATTTGAATAAAGCTGCCATATAGACCGATCTCTCGATTTAAGGTTTTGGGCCCATAAAAGGCGGATTTATTGTCCGATTTGGCCCAAATTTGGGACAGTGAGTTGTGTTAGGCACTTCGAAATTTTTCTGCAACTTCACCAAAATCGTTCCAGATTTGGTTATAGCTGCCATGTTGACCGATATCTCGATTTAAAGTCTTGGCACCATAAAATGCGCATTTATTGTCCGAAATCGCTGAAATGTGAGTTGTATTAGGCTCTTCGAGGTCCTTCCTCAATTTGGCCTAGATTGATCCAGATTTGGATATAGCTGCCATGTAGACCGATATCGCGAATTAAAGTCTTGGCCCCATAAAAGGCGAATTAATAATCCGATTTCACTGAAATTCGACACAGTGACTTAAATTAGGCTTTTCGACATCCGTGTCGTATATGGTTTAGATCGGTTTATTTTTAGACATAGCTTCTAAAAAGGCCAATATTTTGCTATACACATTTGAACAATGACTTGTATTTATAAATAAAGGGTGATTTTTTTGAGGTTAGGATTTTCATGCATTAGTATTTGACAGATCACGTGGGATTTCAGACATGGTGTCAAAGAGAAAGATGCTCAGTATGCTTTGACATTTCATCATGAATAGACTTACTAACGAGCAACGCTTGCAAATCATTGAATTTTATTACCAAAATCAGTGTTCGGTTCGAAATGTGTTCATTCACTGTAACGTTGCGTCCAACAGCATCTTTGAAAAATACGGTCCAATGAATCCACCAGCGTACAAACCACACCAAACAGTGCATTTTTCGGGATGCATGGGCAGTTCTTGAACGGCTTCTGGTTGCTCTTCACTCCAAATGCGGCAATTTTGCTTATTTACGTAGCCATTCAACCAGAAATGAGCCTCATCGCTGAACAAAATTTGTCAAAATTTGAACACATTTCGAACCGAACACTGATTTTGGTAATAAAATTCAATGATTTGCAAGCGTTGCTCGTTAGTAAGTCTATTCATGATGAAATGTCAAAGCATACTGAGCATCTTTCTCTTTGACACCATGTCTGAAATCCCACGTGATCTGTCAAATACTAATGCATGAAAATCCTAACCTCAAAAAAATCACCCTTTATTTGGTCCAAATCGGAACATTTTTCGATATAGCTGCTATGGGACGTAAGCATTTTTCACCGGATTTTGACGAAAGGTGGTTAACATATATACCTGAGGTAGTGTTCATCCAAAGTTCGGCCCGGCCGAACTAAACGCCTTTTACTTTTTTTTTTTTTTTTGAAGAGCATACCCTCTATTTTTATACCCTCTAAAATAGCATGGGGGTAAACTAATTTCGTCACTCTGTTTGTATCTCCTCGAAATATTCGTCTAAGACCACATGAAGTATATATATTCTTGATCGTCATCACATTTTAAGTCGATCTAGCCATGTTCGTATGTCTGTCAAAAGCACGCTAACTTTCGAAGAAGTAACGTGTTGCGTTATGAACAAATCGACCCATAACCTGATATAGCTGCCTTATAAACCGATCTGGGATCTTGCCAAACGTAGAATAGCGTTCCAAGCTCCTCGATGTTGTGCGCTCTTTTCATAATCTCTGACACCAAGTTTGGAGGTGTCTCACACAACTTGATCTTTCCATCGGCCTTTTGGTCTTCCCGGTTGGCGTGTACCACCGTATTTGCCTTCAAATGACTTCTTTGCTGGAGCTTCATCATCCACTCCGATAACATGACCTAGCCAACGCAGCCGTTGTATTTTGATGCAAGTAACTATGCTATCGTCGTCATACAGCTCATACAGCATGTGGTTCATACGACGCTCTTTATTCTCCATTAACGCAAGCTGGTCCATATATTTTACAAAGAATCTTTCTCTCAAACACTCCAAGCACTGCCTCATCTGCTTTCACAAATACCCCTGCTTCAGAACCATATAACAACACGGGTAGTATCAGTGTCTTGTATAGTGTAATCTTCGTCTGTCGAGAGGTGGCCTTGTTTCTAAACTGCTTACTTAGTCCACAGTAGCATCAGTTTGCCAGTATTATTCTTCGCTTACTCTCAAAATTGGTGTCATTCGTTTCGGTTACGGCGCTGCCGAGGTAGATAAAGTTACTGACTGTCTCAAAGTTATGGTTCCCAACTTTCTCCATTTTCCTATCTGATCGGTTGTGCAAGGCTTTTTTGGAGTGGAAACCATCAATTTCGTCTTATCTCCACTTACTGCCAGACCCATTTTCATTGACTCTCTTTCGATTCTTTCAAAGGCTGCAGTTACTACTTCCGGTGACCGACCTATGATATCGATGACGTCGGCATAGGCGAGTAGCATGTGTTCTCTTGTGATTAGTGTGCCATATCTATTCACATCTGCATCCTGTATAATCTTCTCCAGCAGGATATTAAAGAGATCACACGATAGGCTGTCTCCTTGTCTGAAACATCGTTTGGTATTAAATGGTTCGGAGAGATTCTTTCCTACTCTTACTGAGGAACGCGAATCAGCAATTGTCATCCTGCAGAGACTTATTAATTTTGCAGGGATACCAAACTCAGATATGGCTTGAATTACCTTTGAACGTAAAGGAGTATCGAAGGCGGCTTTGTATTCAACAAAGAGATGGTAGGTGTTGATTTTTCCTTCTCGGGTCCTTGCCAGGATTTGGCGCAGTGTGAATATCTGGTGCAAGGTGGATTTACCAGTTCTAAAGCCGCATTGATAGGGCCCAATTACCTCATTGACTGTAGGTTTTAATCTTTCACACAGTACGCTCGATAGTATCTTGTATGCGATGGGGAGGAGACTTATTCCTCTGTAGTTGACACATTTCGTCTTGTCTCATTTCTTGTGTACGGGACATAGTATGCTGAGGTTGCAATCATCGGATATGAGTTCTTCTAGCCAGATTGCGCAGATAAGCTGATGCTTACGCCTTATCAGCCTGTCGCCTCCAGTCTTAAATAGTTCAGCGGGTAACCCTTCGGCTCCTGCTGCCTTGTTGTTCTTTAGTCGGGTCACTGCTACTTGGTCCTCAATCTGGGTAGGAGGTAAACATTCTATACTATCATCAGGGATTGGTTCCGCGTTATCCTCTTCGCCGCCAACGTCGGACACTAGCAGTTGGGTAAAATTTTCTTTACATATCCTCAGCATGTTATCTATGTCAGTCGCCAGATTTCCTTCTTTGTCTCTGCAAGAGGATGTGCCTGCACCAAAGCCATCGGTTTGATGTTTAATTCTTTGGTAGAATTTCCCGACTTCATTCTGACTTCTGTACATCTCAATTGGCTCACACTCACGTCTTTCCATTTCCTTTTTCTTTCTGCGGAAAAGACGTTTCTCCTCTCTCCTTTTCTCATGATACTTCTCCTTCATCTGGCGCGTTGCTACTGATTGCAAGGTTGCTCTATATGCCGCATTCTTGGCTTCAGTATCATCTCGACACTCTTGGTCGTACCATGGATTTCTTGGAGGAGGCTTCCGGTACTTAAGTACGGATTTCGCGGCATTTTCCGTGGAGTGGGCAATAGTTTGCCACTGCGCCATTATATCATCGAAACAAGGAATGCTTTCTTCAAGCAGTAGGGTCAGTCGAGTGGAGTATTCCCCTGCCATTTGTTGTGTTTGCAGCTTTTCAATGTCCAGCTTCCGTGCAGTGTCAGATCGTACTTTCCTCGCCATGTTCAAACGGGTGCGAACCTTTGCTGCAGCAAAGTAATGATCCGAATCTATATTCGCTCCACGGATAGATCGTACATCTAACACGCTGGATGAATGCCTTCCATCTATCACAAAGTGATCAATTTGGTTTCTCGCGTTTTGATCGGGTGACAGCCATGTGGCTTTGTGAATGTTTTTACGTTGAAGTCTAGTGCTACTAACTACCATGTTTTATGCCGGACGTTATCTCGTGGAGGCTAAACTTTCCGACTGTTGGACCAAAAATGTCTTCCTTCCCTATCTTCGCACCAAAATCTCCCAGAACGATTTTAATATCATAGGCGGGGTAGCGGTCATATTCTCTCTCTAGGAGCTCGTAGAAAATATCCTTGGTCTGCTCGTCTTTGTCTTCCGTCAGGGCATGCGTACAAATATGGCTGATGTTGAAGAATTTAGCTTTAATGCGGATTGTGGCTAGCCTCTCATCCACCGGAGTAAAGCTGGAGACTAGGTGTTTCAGTCTTCGACTAACCACAAATCCGCAGCCAAATTCATGCCTCGTGTTATGGCAGCTATAGTATAGTTCGTCACCGTTTGGTGTTGTAGTGACGCCATTCCCAGTCCATCGCTCTTCCTGTAAGGCGGTAATATCTGCCTTGTACTTCTCTAATACATCCGCCAGCGCGTATACTGCACCTTCTCTATAAAGAGTGCGGACATTCCAGGTGCAAATCCGCAAATCATGGTCCTTTTTTCGATTGCGTGAGTCATCAACGTTTGGGGGGTCCGTTTTTACTATTCCTTTGTTTCTCATAGTAGTTCTCGTTGTTTTTCGGGGGCGGGTTACTGGCCCAGCGCCCCAACCGCATGGTTTTTGTGGGATTGCACATGTATCTCTCGTTTTTGGCGAGCCGCTAGCTCCAAGATCCGACGCTCGCCTCCAGCCGCCCCTAACCTGGGAACAGGCGCTGATTTTGGCCATTGGTTATTTGAAGGCGCCAATAACTCGCCTTTTCATCTCGAGTATCATTGGCACTCAGTATTTAATTAAAAGCCAATGCCACCTGACTCCTCACTGAGACTCTCCTCTCAAAAAACGCTGACTGCCCGCGGCCGCATTTGCAGCTACTCCGCATAAAAACGGAGCTTTCCACCATCCGCAACCTGTGGACACGCCCGGCAGCTTTCAGCGAAGCTTACCGTGATAACGATGGACAACACACAAGTCGGAGCTCAAAGCTCCTGCCTGTGTGGTTCTCATAACTATCCCGTATCGGTCGGGGTCGGGCAGATTTTCTTCTTTGTCTCTGCAGGAGGATGTGCCTGCACCAAAGCCATGGGTTTAATGTTTAATTCTTTGGTACGATTTCTGGAATTTACTCTGACTCCTGTCAATCTCAATTCGGTCACACTCACGTTCTTCCATTACCTCGATGGCGGCTCGATTCCCGGCAGATTACATTCGTGCAACTCTCAACTCGTTTTCTGACCGACACCGAGCAATTGTCAAGACAAAAAGTGGTTATGTAGAGCAAAAGTGAATGGCTTCTACAATTTTGATCCACTCATTTTAGTCATCGAATCAATAAAAATGTTGTAGTTTTCAGCTACCCTTTACATTTCATTACTATAGCTTCACATTTTCCTTGCATTTAGCATGAACACCCTTTTCATGAGTCTCAACTACAAAAAAGAGAAATAATGCAAAATTGTTGCAAAACTAGTTTGTGAAAAAATCACGCAAAATATGCTTTATTCCATTGAGTGACAAAACATCAAACATCTGCCAAGTATTAAATGTCCAGGATAATAATGAAGGGTAAATCAAGGAAATGGTCCTCTGACAGCTTACTAAAAGCCATTACCAAACGAAAGCTAATGGGCGATAATTACACTACCAACTACACCACTGCCATCACCACACCACTACCATCATCAGCCGTCAGCAGCCGCACAAAACAGAAATGGACGAAAAAATAAGTAAAACACCAACAAAAACAATGGATGGCTAGGATACGAAAATTATCTATGACATCTCAAGGATGTCCTTAATGAAAATGCAAATAATAGAAATTAGCGATCGGGTGAGTGGGTGAGTTTAGTGGGTAAATGAATGAATGAATGAACGAAGGCACGAACGAATCTTTGAATGAATGACTCACAACCAATGACTAAGTGGGCAGAACCCTTCAATGAATCATCAAGGATGTCGTTGTCATGGCTTGTGCTCCACCATACCCTCATTACAACGGAGGTGTGAGATGACCAATAAATTATGATGGCAAAGTAGATTGCAGATATGGTAAATTTGATAATAAATTTCTGCCATTATAAATCAGACGTGAACAAATTTTCTCTTAAGATACAAACGAACAGAGACAATTAAATTATGATTGAATCTTAAGAATTTTCGGTCTGTTGTTGTATATTTTCCAATTAGTGCAATTTTAATTAGAGGGCAGTGCTTGTGGGAAATTAACTTGTAAATAAATATGGGCGAGTATTGGTGAACTTGTTGAAGGATTAAATGCAAGTTAATTATAGCTTAGAAGTAAAAGCGTGCTAAGTACGGCCGAATCATGGGAACCCACCACCATTGATTCTGCAAAGAGTCAATGGTAGAGTAGAGTAGTGTAGAGTAGAGTAGAGTAGAGTAGAGTAGAGTAGAGCAGAGTAGAGCAGAGTAGAGTAGAGTAGAGTAGAGTAGAGTAGAGTAGAGTAGAGTAGAGTAGAGTAGAGTAGAGTAGAGTAGAGTAGAGTAGAGTAGAGCAGAGTAGAGTAGAGTAGAGTAGAGTAGAGTAGAGTAGAGTAGAGTAGAGTAGAGTAGAGTAGAGTAGAGTAGAGTAGAGCAGAGTAGAGTAGAGTAGAGTAGAGTAGAGTAGAGTAGAGTAGAGTAGAGTAGAGTAGAGTAGAGTAGAGTAGAGTAGAGTAGAGTAGAGTAGAGTAGAGTAGAGTAGAGTAGAGTAGAGTAGAGTAGAGTAGAGTAGAGTAGAGTAGAGTAGAGTAGAGTAGAGTAGAGTAGAGTAGAGTAGAGTAGAGTAGAGTAGAGTAGAGTAGAGTAGAGTAGAGTAGAGTAGAGTAGAGTAGAGTAGAGTAGAGTAGAGTAGAGTAGAGTAGAGTAGAGTAGAGTAGAGTAGAGTAGAGTAGAGTAGAGTAGAGTAGAGTAGAGTAGAGTAGAGTAGAGTAGAGTAGAGTAGAGTAGAGTAGAGTAGAGTAGAGTAGAGTAGAGTAGAGTAGAGTAGAGTAGAGTAGAGTAGAGTAGAGTAGAGTAGAGTAGAGTAGAGTAGAGTAGAGTAGAGTAGAGTAGAGTAGAGTAGAGTAGAGTAGAGTAGAGTAGAGTAGAGTAGAGTAGAGTAGAGTAGAGTAGAGTAGAGTAGAGTAGAGTGGAGTAGAGTAGAGTAGAGTAGAGTAGAGTAGAGTAGAGTAGAGTGGAGTAGAGTAGAGTAGAGTAGATTCAAATCGGTAGATAACCTGATATAGCTGCCATATAAACCGATCTTGAATCTTGACTTCTTCAGCCAATAAAGAGCGCAATTCTCGCCAGATTTGGCTGAAATTTGGCATGAGTGGTTTTGTTATGACTTCCAATAACTGTGCTATGTATGGCGCAAACCGGTAGATAATCTGATATAGCTGCCATAATTTGATATAGCTGCCATATAAACCGATCTGGAATCTTGACTTCTTGAGCCTCTAGAAGGCGCAATTCTCATCCGATTTGGAAGAAAGTTTTTTACAACGGCTTTTCTCATGACCTTCTACATACGTGTCTAATATGTTCTGAATCGATCAATAACTTGATGCAGCTCCCATATAAACCTATCTCCCGATTTTGCTTCTTGAGCCCCAACAAGGCGCAAATCTTATCCGGATGAACTGAAAAATTACACAATGACTTCTACAATATACAGCATTCATTTATGGTCCGAATCGGACTATAGCTCCAATAGCATAACAGTTCTTATTCTATATTCTTTGTTTGCCTAAAAAGAGATATTGCGAATAGAACTCGACAAATGCGATCCATGGTGAAGGGTATATAAGATTCGGCCCGGCCGAAGTTAGCACGCTCTTACTTGTTTTCCACTTGTGTTCACCGACTGACTTGCTAATGTCCTGGTTAGGTTAATTTATCTTCGTGCTTCCAGAATTCGTTCGGCGAAGCTCATCATGTTTATCACCAAATTTCACTGCTGCGGCCGTGATGGTTGAGCGGAGGACCTTTTCTGCGCTGCAAACATCGGAAGGTGGCAGTTGTCGTCGAAATAGGTTTTCGGTATGATCCATAAAGCCTGACCAGGCCGCTTCCTTCTGGCTGACGTGTGTTCGACGTTCAGAGACACAGACACAATAAGACACAATTACAATCAGATACAATCAAGTTAAACATTGTCATTAAAATCGCTATTATCGTTTCAATAAGATACCGGCCACTAAATCTCCAAATCTTTAGCAATATTGTAAACAACATGGACAGTAGAAGTTAAATTTGACAACAAGTATTTAGGGAGACCTCTATAGGTCCTTCGCACTTGCTACTGCACATTGCGACAAGGCAAAATAAGAACAAACTGACTTCAGGAACAGGTATAACCCATTGCGCACTTGATCAGTTTTTCGCATAGAAAATAAACTTATTGTCTCATTTCCCGGTCTAATCATTTAGCTGTCATTGTTTTCACAACACTTTTATCGAAGAATCCTCAACAACTTTAACACAACACGCAATCAATTGTTCTCTTCTAAATGACAATCAAATATCCTCAACTGTCATAGACATGTCATACGAAACAGCACAATGCAGTGCAAAATTCGGTTTGCGTTCCTTATTCCCAAACTATGAGAGCAATGAAGTGAGGTCATTTTCATTTGCACTTAATTACAAATCCACAAATGATTTAACAAATTCGACACGAAGACAATGACACTTTGATAAAGGCAACAGCAATTACTTGTAATTAATTTTGATGCGACGACATAATGAAAAGAGACATCAAGTAAGAGGGGCACAATACAAGCATATCTGACAATTTTCAAATACACACACACACAAACACACACACACACTTTGGCACAAAACATTGTACATGTGTACATTGAGATATATTGATTTGACATTACATCCTTTGCCTCAAAGCAAAGTACAAAAGTTTATTGGTAGAAGACAAAGGCTGTTGTATTTTAAGGATATCTTCTGAGTTGGTATATACATAAGTATTTATTTGTATGTATACCCAGTAGATATTCTGTTCTCCATTGGAATTGTCTTTAATGCTTTTTATAAGAAATTCTTAAATTTTGTATATACAACACCCAATTTATAGACAACTAAGAGAGAAAACAAAGCCCTGCTAATTTTCACTGCAGGTTAAACCGGTTGTTTTTGTTGCCACTTGCTGGTAGCAATTTTCGTCAAGCTCCATGTGTGAGCAAGCTCGTACCGGTCCATAGGAACTATCGCCGGGGGAACGTTATGGCCATTGGTTATTTAAAGGAGCCAATAACTTGCCTTGTTATGTTGAGTATCAAGCCACTCAGTACGTAATTAAGAGCCGGTGCCCCAAGGCACTGGTACTCTCCACTCGATATCGTTGCAATTGCAATTGCTTCCCACTATCTGCAAACTGTGAACTCGCCTGGTAGCTTTTGAGCTGGGCTTCTTGGGATGACGATGAACACCCCTCAAATCGGAGCTCAGGATTCCAAACCGTGTGGTGTTCATAGCCATCCGCCGCAGAGGGTATAAAACGGCAACTAAATGCAGTCGAATACGTTTAATAAAAGCTTAGGGCAAGACACTGGTACTCTCCACTTGATATCGCTGCAATTGTAATTACTTACCACTATACGCAACCTGTGAACCCACCTAGTAACTCTCAGCTGCAGTCGAATACGTTTAACCCTCCGATGAGTGAGAAGGTCCCTAGGGACCTTTTTGCCTTTTCAAACTGAAATTACTCCTACTTCGCCCACTACAACCCACCTCCAAAGTTACTCTGTATTCCAAGAGTATTTTGTTGCGCATCTTTTGGAGAAAAATCAAGCCGATCGGATCATTACTTTAGGAGTTATTGAGGTTTTAGTGAGAATAGTACGCGGACATGTGAATAGGTCCGTATGGACCTTGTACTGAATTTCACTAATAAATGCATGTTTTTGGGCATCATTATAATTTTTTTATTGTTTCAACACATAATTTACTTGTTCTGAACACAAAGACCGTCCAAGCCAGCTAAGTATGGTTTGAAAGTATGGTGGTTATGCGACCCACAGAGTTATTATCCTGTGAAGGGAATGATATATTCTGGAAAACTGCCAAACCAACAACGGGAGATAAACCAAGGGCAGAACGTAGTGCTGGATCTTGTGGAAAAATATTTAGATGCTGGCCGTACTATATACGCGGATAATTTCTTTACCACGCTTGACTTGGCGCGTATTTTGTTGAGGAGGAAGACCGCATATGTTAGTACCGTGCGCTACAACAAAACATTCATTCCAAAGGAGTTCAAGAAGAACCCGAAGCGCACCATCAATAGTACATTATTTGGGTTCAACGAAGGGGATATATCGTTATGCTCATTCGTGTCGAAAAAAAAATAAGGTGGTGAACGTGCTCTCCACAATGCACTACACCTGCCTCGTTGACGAGCAAACCGAGAAGCGGAAGCCTTATGCCATATTAGATTACAACGCCAACAAATGCGCCGTTGATACCATGGATCAAATGCTAGGCACTTACAGCTGCAAAAGAGCAACACAACGATGGCCGTTGGCCATGTTTTATAATATGCTGGACGTCGCTGCATTGGCTGATTTTACGATTTACAACGAAATGAAGCCTATAAAAAGGAGTGACAGACGGCGGTCGTTCTAGTTACTGCTAACGAAACAATTGGCCAAATCAAATATCGAAGAACGTGCCCTGAACAACCATATAACCTCCTATCCAAGGATACGCAATGCGATGGAAGCATTCGATATCAGGGTAAGAAAACATCTTCAAACTCAAGAATAGAATATATATTTATTTGTTTTTTATTTTTCTTTTCATTTCAGGTATTACCAAGACCGATGGAAGGAAATGTACCGTCGTATGCGGCTAGGTCAAGTAGACCGTCATGTAGGCTTTGCCGTTCTGAGTACGGGCGGCAGCGGAAAACGCGGGCATACTGCTTCGGCTGCGGCAATGCTGTTTGCGGAGAACATAGCACACTTTTACATCGCTGCAACACTTGCGCACAGGGCAGGGGACAAGAAGTACACGCTCAACAATAATAATTTTGAAATTTTTTTTTTAAGTCTTAAGAAAATTCAAGCAAAAAAAATTAAAAAAATTTAAAAAATCATTTTTGTGTGTAGAATTTAGTTATAAACAATAAAAACAAAAAATCAAAAAAAAATATATGAAAAAAAACATGATTTACAAAAAAGGTCCGTAGGAACCTTTTCACACGGCCGTGAAGTTCAGAACTGTCACTCATCGAAGGGTTAATTAGAAACAGAACAAGTAAAAGCGTGCAAAGCTCGGCCGGGCCGAATCTTATATACCGTCCACCATGAATCGCATTTGTCGAGTTCTTACCCGGCATCTCATCTGCCAATTCGAATAAGAATTTGGGGACGCAAGAAGTAAAATAGAGAGATCGATTTATATGGGAGCTGTATAAGGCTATAGACCTAAACAGAGATACCGCGTAAAGAACTCGACAAATGCGATCCATGGTGGAGAGTATATAAGATTCGGCCCGACCGAACTTAGCACGCTTTTACTTGTTTTTTAATCTATCAAAAGTTTAATTTTCAGTATGAAAATGTGTCCTATAGGGAAATGCACATAAATTCGAGACATCATTAAATATTAAGTTTTTTTTTATGAAAAATGTTAATAGACCTTATCTCCTTAACTATGCGTCCTACAGGGAAATGGGCCTTAATTCGTGACCTCATAAAAAATCAGATTTTTTTATGAAAATCCATCAAAAATCTAAATTTCAGTACGAAAAATTTAAATTGGCTGTATATCTTAAACAATTCGCCCGTAGATAAATGGGCCCTAATCGTGACCTCATCAAAAATTAAAAAAAATCTAAATTTTCAGTATGCGTATGGGGGAAATGGGGTTTAGTTCGTAATTCCATCAAAAAATGTAAAATTTTTCGAAAATCCATCAAAATCGATACTTCGGTATGAAATTTTATAATTGGTTATATCTCCTAAACAATGCGTCCTGGAGGAAAATTGACTTTAATTCGTGGCCTCATCAAAAATTCGAAATTTGTTCCAAAAATCCATAAAAAATCAAATTTTCTGTATGAAAATTTTAAATTGGCTGTATCTCCTAAACTATGGGTCCTATATTGTAAAGGGCCTTAACTCGTAACTGCATACAAAATTAAAAAATTTTCGATAATCATTCAAAAATCTAATTTTCAGTATAAAAAATGTTGAATTGACTTTATCTGCTAAACTATGCGTTTTAGAAAAAAATGGGTCCTAATTCCAGACCTCATCAAATATTCGAAATTTTTCTGAAAATTCATAAAAATCTAAATTTCAATATGAAAATTTTAAATTGGCTACGTCTCATAAACTATGCGTCCTTGAAAGAAATTTACGTTAATTCATGACCAAGTCAAAAATTAAATTTTCAGTATGAAAATTTTGAATTGGCTGTATCTCATAAACTATGCTTCCTAGAGGAAAATGGGCCTTAATTCGTGACCTCATCAAAAATCGAATTTTGTTTTTTGTCCATTAAATATCGAAGTTTTAGTATAAAAACTTTATAGTGACTGTATCTCCTAAACTATGCGTACTAAGGGCAATGGGCCTTAATTTGTACGCCCATCAAAAATTCCAAAAATTCATCAAAAATCTTTCAATACGAAATTTTAAATCAGCTTTATCTCCCGATCTATGCTTGCGAGTGTGAAATGTGTTCGTGACCCCATTGAAAATTCAAATTCAGAGTGAAAATTTCAAATCGGCTGTATCTCCTTAACTTAGCGTCCCAGAGGGAATCGGTCCTCTATTCGTGATTCCAATATATATTATTATTTTTTATACCCTCCACCATAAGATGGGGGGTATACTAATTTCGTCATTCTGTTTGTAACTACTCGAAATATTCGTCTGAGACCCCATAAAGTATATATATTATTGATCGTCGTGACATTTTATGTCGATCTAGCCATGTCCGTCCGTCTGTCCGTCCGTCCGTCCGTCCGTCCGTCCGTCTGTCTGTCGAAAGCACGCTAACTTCCGAAGGAGTAAAGCTAGCCGCTTGAAATTTTGCACAAATACTTTTTATTAGTGTAGGTCGGTTGGTATTGTAAATGGGCAATATCAGTCCATGTTTTGATATAGCTGCCATATAAACCGATCTTGGGTCTTGACTTCTTGAGCCTCTAGAGTACGCTATTCTTATCCGATTGGAATGAAATTTTGCACGACGTGCTTTGTTGTTATATCCAACAACTGTGCCAAGTATGGTTCAATTCGGTCCATAACCTGATATAGCTGCCATATAAACCGATCTTGGGTCTTGACTTCTTGAGCCTCTAGAGTGCGCAATTCTTATCCGATTTAAATGAAATTTTGCACGACGTGTTTTGTTATTATATCCAACAACTGTGCCAAGTATGGTTTAAATCGGTCCATAACCTGATATAGCTGCCATATAAACCGATCTTGGGTCTTGACTTCTTGAGCCTCTAGAGGGCGCAATTCCTATCCGATTTGGCTGAAATTTTGCATGACGTATTTTATTTTTACTTTCAACAACTATGTTAAATAAAATACAAGTCGGTTCATAACCTGATATAGCTGCCATATAAACCGATCTTGGGTCTTGACTTCTTGAGCCTATAGAGGGCGCAATTCTTATCCGATTGGAATGAATTTTTGCACAAAGTATTTCATTATGATATCCAACAACTGTGCCAAGTATGGTTTAAATCGGTTCATAACCTGATATAGCTGCCATATAAACCGATCTTGTGTCTTGACTTCTTGAGCCTCTAGAGGGCACAATTCCTATCCAATTTGAATGAATTTTTGCACGAAGTATTTCGTTATGATATCCAACAACTGTGTCAAATAAGGTTCAAATCGGTTCATAACCTGATATAGCTGCCATATAAACCGATCTGGGATCTTGACTTCTTGACCCCTAGAGGTCGCAATTATTATCCGATATGCCTGAAATTTTGTACGACGGATCCTCTCAACAAACGTGTTTATTATGGTCTGAATCGGTCTATAGCCCGATACAGATCCCATATAAATCGTTCTCTCTATTTTACTTCTTGAGCCCCAATGGGCGCAATTCTTATACGAATTGGCTGAAATTTTACACAGGTCTCCAACATATAATTTAATTGTGGTCCAAACCGGACCATATCTTGATATCGTTTTAATAGCAGAGCAACTCTTTTCTTATATCCTTTTTTGCCTAAGAAGAGATGCCGGGAAAAGAACTCGACAAATGCGATCCATGGTGGAGGGTATATAAGATTCGGCCCGGCCGAACTTAGCACGCTTTTACTTGTTTTTTTTTTTAAATCCTTCAAAATAGAAATTTATGTGTGAACATTTTAATATGACTTCATATTCCAACCAAGGAGTGCTAGAGGAAAATGTGGCTGAACTTGTTGCTCCATCAAAAATTCAAAATTTTGTAGACAATTCAAGTTTCAAACTGCATGTTATTTGGAAATACGCCCAATATCATGTAGTAGAGGGATCAAAACTGCTGCACCAAGGATGTGTTTCATCGTTTTTGCTAGCATGGAAAGCTATCAGCAAAACTAAACTCCAACAGCATTATGCAACTTTAAATGGCAGCTTCTGGTGCCTTATATATGCACGCCGGGGGTCAAGTGTGGGTAGAGGTCCTTAAAACTGTCTGATGCCTTAAATAGATTAGCAAAAAGATTTATTCTGAATGGCAACATTTTGGGTTTTTTTTGTTGGCGCTGAGCTTTAGTAGATGTTGGGATTTTTTTTTTTTTTGTTTTGATAACATCTGCAGAGATGTGAAAGCAGCTTATCCTGGACAGAAATACGCACTAGCAAAAACTATTGGTGTGATTTTCCTATGGCAAGGATATTCATGTCGTTGAATTAAAGTTCTCCTTATTTTATCAGGGTTTTTATAAACACTACCATAGGGAAACGGTGCAGGTTGGCTTTGTTGTTTGTTTTGCGACAACTATTATTTTTTTAACATCTTAGGACAGGGGACAGATTAACTACGTCATTTCGTTTTTTACTCAAAGATATGTTCATCTGATATCCTACAAGGTTTATGTTCCAGATCATCTTGACATTATTAGCCGGTTAAGCACCGTCCGTAATGTCACTCCGGTAGCGTTGTTGGTAGCGTGCTCAGATTAGCATTGCGGAATCATGGATTTGATATCCACATGACGCCTGGTTGGCCACTAATTTGGATCGCAATGGACTAAAATACTAACATAACCTAGCCTTACCTTACCCAACCTAGACTTACCTTACCCAACCTAACCCAGCCTATATCCATCCAGTCTTCTGTTATTTTTTTTTTTTTTTGTCAAAAACCCGCTTAATTTGCACAGCTTATTGTTAGAGTTAGTCAATTGTCCAAAAAAAAAAAAATCCAAATTTGCCGATTAAATTTCTTGAGCACCTGGAATTGCCCAATTTTCAATTGTCTGTGCTTAGTTAGGTCTAAATCCGACACCGCTACCCACGTCGGAGCTGCAACGGCTGGTGAAGACAGCAAAACAGACAAGAAACGAGGTACCAATGGGATGCGATGCGAACTCTCACCACATTTCGTGGCGTAGTACCAACACTAATAAGCGGGGCCAAGCCCAGGCAGAGTTCTTCAATACTAACGACCTAATAACACTTAATATTGGTAACACTTCTACCTTTGCTGATAGGATTCGGGAGGAGGTATTAGATGTGACGATATGTTCGGAAAATCTAATCGATGAGAATCAGTATTGGAGGGTCTCCATGGAACACTCTTTCTCTGACCTTCGCTACATTAGGTTTAGAATAGCACGGCCAGCGCCGAATCCGATGAGCTTCCGGAATAAGTTGAAAACCAACTGGACAAAATTCGGAAGGCTACTCAGAAGAAGACTTGGGAAGATAATTTAGATTGTCCAAGCATAGTGGACATTATCCAAGACATTGTCCAAGCATAGAAGGATTACGACTGCACTGGTGGGGTCCTTCGAAGATAATTGTCCTATTCGGGAAAGGAAATCAGCCCAAGAAAAACCCTGGATGACCGGGGAGATTCGCAATAGAGAACAAAAGACATCTGCAGACTTTTTAACAGAGCACGTCGTTAAAAGGCGGAAGTATACTGCAGATGCAAATTTTGCCCCTGAACATTTCACTGAAGAACAGAGGCAAACTTCTCACACATCAATGAGTGCAGTCCGATTCAAGTTAAAGCTCAACGATAAGGGACCTCTTTTTTATAGCCGAGTCCGAACGGCGTGCCGCATTGCAACACCTCTTTGGAGAGAAGGTTAACATGGCATAGTACCTCACAAATGTTGCCAGCATTAGGAGAGGAAAACCACAACTGAATATTTTTTCTGATGGTCTCGCCAGGATTCGAACCCAGGCGTTCAGCGTCGTAGGTGGACATGCTAACCTCTGCGCTACTGTGGCCTCCGATAGTATATTGGGATGTGTATTACACACGGCCCAAGGAATAAAATAAGATTACCAGAGCGGAAAATCGTGCCTCTTGGAAGCACGGAGGAGCAGCTATATCAAGTTATAGACCGATTCGGAGCTCAAGAAGCGAAATCGGGAGATCGGTTTATATGGGAGTTGTATCAAGCTATAGATCGATTCTGACCATATTGCACACGTATGTTGAAGGTCATGGGAGGAGCCGTTGTACAAAATTTGTGCCAAATCGGAGGAGAATTGCGCCCTCTAGAGGCTTAAGAAGTCAAGACCCAAGACCGGTTTATATGACAGCTATATCAGGTTATGGACCGATTTGAACCATACTTAGCACAGTTATTGGAAGTGATATCAAAACACTATGTGCGAAATTTCAGTCAAATCGGACGAGAATTGCGCCCTCTAGAGGCTCAAGAAGTCAAGACCCAAGATCGGTTTATATGGCAGCTATATCAGGTTATAGACCGATTAGGACCATACTTCCCACAGTTGTTGGAAGTGACATTATGTGCGAAATTTCAGTCAAATCGGACGAGAATTGCGCCCTCTAGAGGCTCAAGAAGTCAAGACCCAAGATCGGTTTATATGGCAGCTATATCAGGTTATAGACCGATTAGGACCATACTTCCCACAGTTGTTGGAAGTGACATTATGTGCAAAATTTCAGTCAAATCGGACGAGAATTGCGCCCTCTAGAGGCTCAAGAAGTTAAGACCCAAGATCGGTTTATATGGCAGCTATATCAGGTTATAGACCGATTACGACCATACTTCACACAGTTGTTGGAAGTGACATTATGTGCAAAATATCAGTCAAATCGGAAGAGAATTGCCCCCTCTAGAGGCTCAAGGAGTCACGACCTAAGATCGGTTTATATGGCAGCTATATCAAAACATGAACCGATTTGGCCCATTTACAATCCCTACCGACCTACACCAATTAGAAGTATTTGTGCAAAATTTCAAGCGGCTAGCTCTAATCCTTCAAAAGTTAGCGTGCTTTCGACAGACAGACAGACGGACGGACAAACGGACGGACAGACGGAAGGACAGACGGACGGACAGACAGACGGACGGACAAACGGACAGACGGACGGAAGGACAGACGGACAGACGGACGGACGGACAGACGGACGGACAGACGGACGGACAGACGGACAGACGGACGGACGGACAGACGGACGGACAGACGGACGGACAGACGGACGGACAGACGGACGGACAGACGGACGGACAGACGGACGGACAGACGGACGGACAGACGGACGGACAGACGGACGGACAGACGGACGGACGGACAGACGGACGGACAGACGGACGGACAGACGGATGGACAGACGGACGGACAGACGGACGGACAGACGGACGGACAGACGGACGGACAGACGGATGGACAGACGGACGGACAGACGGACGGACAGACGGACGGACAGACGGACGGACAGACGGACGGACAGACGGACGGACAGACGGACGGACGGACGGTCAAACGGACAGACGGGCAGACGGACAGACAGACAGACGGGCGGACAGACGGACGGACAGGTGGACGGACGGACAAACGGACGGACATGGCAAGTTCGACTTAAAATGTCACAACGATCAAGAATATATATACTTTATGGGGCCTTGGACGCATATTTTGAGGTGTTACAAACAGAATGACGAAATTAGTATACCCCCATCCTCTGGTGGAGAGTATAAAAAGTTTCCCTCAAAAACCAATGTCCAAACTGAAACTTTAGTAGACGACATGGGAGTGAGAGTAGAGAAAATGGAGGCTTTTGATGAAAACCCATTTTCCACAGGATACGAAGGGACTCGAGGAGACACCGGAATCTTGGAATAATGACGTTGATCGAAGGTTTATAATAACGGAAATTATGGTGAAGGAATCCTTGAGGAGCTTCAAACCATATAAGTCACCCGAACCTGATGGAATATTTCCGGCGTTACTACAGAAACTGGCAGACTATCTGGCGTCCTCGTCTGACCAAAATTTTCACATTGTGTCTAGGACTTTCACATACTCCGAAAGCCTGGCAGGAGGCAAGGGTGGCGTTTATATCCAAGACCGGCAAGGCGAGTTATGCGACACCAAAGGCCTACAGACCCATAAGCCTTACGTCCTTTCTACTAAAAACCATGGAGCGGATTGTGAACACCATGCTAAAGAGTATGACATCCAGCGAACTGCTCAAATACATACAGCATGCCTATGTCCAGGGAAGGTCGGTGGAGATTGTCCTGCACGAATTTGTGCATAAAATAGAAGAATCCTTCGATGCCAAAATGTACACTCGAGGGCTTTAAGCAATGTGCGAACCGACACACTGATCCAATCCTTAGACCAGTACCGAGTGGAAACGGTCCTTAGAGACTGGATAAACCCTATGCTAATTTACAGGTGGATAAATTGTGTGTCCATGGCATAAATATAAGGGAGAAATTGGCACGAGGCACGCCACAGGGGAACCTTTTATAGCCTTTCCTATGGGTGACCACTATAAATGACCTCTAACGGATGATAACTGAGGAGGGATATGAACCCGTCTGCTACGCAGCCGATGTTACAATACTTCTTAGGGGTCTTGCCTCCCAGCTATGCAGAGGGGCCGAAAAGGTCTTGCATATGGCATATGACTGGGCTAGACCCAGAGGTCTCAATGTTAACCCAGAGAAGACTGAAATATGCCTGTTCACGAAGGTGGGCCAATTTAACTCTCCACATTTCCTCAATTAGACGATTTCGATATCTGACAAGGTCAAATGCCTAGGTGTGATTTTGGACAGGAAACTGAATTGGAAGTGCCACATTCAGGAGCGTACTGAGAAGGCTCACAGATCTTGGCCACTATGTAGATGGGCCGTAGGCTCCTAATGGGGTCTGAATCTGAGGATAGTCCACTGGCTCTACAGGAGCGTGATTAGACCAATACTTATATACGCCTCAGTAGTTTTGTGGACCGCTATGGAGAAAAAGTGCAACAAAAGGACCATACAACAGGTTCAGAGAACATGTTGTCTTGGTATAGGCGGAGCGATGAGAACCACTCCCTCTAGGGCTCTCGAGACTATTCTAGATATCCGACCCATTGACATACAGATTAAGTGTGAGACAGCCACTGCGGCTATGAGACTTAAGGCGATAGGAGAATGGATTGAGGATGGGAGCTGCTCATACCAATGGGGGTATAATTGAGGTGACGATTGGAAACCTGGAATGAAGGGAAGAGATTTCCGATCGGATACCTAAGATGAACCTTGAAGTCGAGTGCGAGGCACTGCTGCCATCGGCACAGTCTTGGATTGAAGGAACCCTGGTATTGCCATCTGGAAGATCATATTACACAGATGGATCAAAGCTATAAGACAGAGTGGGCCTGGGGACTGGGATCTGTTTTAGACTGCCTGATCATAATACGGTCCTGCTGGCGGAGATCCGGGCAATCACGCGAGGACATCGAGTTTGAACATCTTTACCGACAGTAAAATTGCCATAAGGGCAATAACAAGCTGGACGGTAAGATCACGAACAGTTTTGCAGTATAAAAAGGAGATTAACGCCTTCTCTGCAAATGCAAATTTTGCCCATGAACATTCCACTAAGGAACCGAGGCAAACTTCTCACATATCAATGAGTGCAGTCCGGTTCAAGTTTAAGCTCAATAGTAAGGGACCTTCTTTTTATAGCGGAGTCCGAGGGGCGTGCCTCAGTGCGACACTTCTTTGAAGGGAAGTTTTACATGGCATAGTACCTCACAAATGTTGCCAGCATTAGGAGGGGAAACCACCGCTGAAAATTTTTCTGATGGTCTCGCCAGGATTCGAAGCGTCATAGGCGGACATGCTAACCTCTGCGCTACGGTGGTCTCCGCCTCTGAGGATGGCTAAATCCGCTTCGTTTGGGTGCCGGGCCATAACGGAGTAAGAGGAAATGAAAGGACAGACGATTTGGAGGTGAAGTCCAGAGGACTGCCGTCAATAAACTTGGTTAACCCGAAGCCTTTCGGGTCGACGCAGTCAGAGTTAAGGGAGTGGGTGATGAATGCACATGCAATATTGTGGAACAGCGAAACGGTCGGTAGGACGGCGAAAATCTTATGGGGGGGGGGGGGGGAATCCAGGTCGTGAGAAGACGAGGCTTTTACTGAAAGGAAGTAAGAAGGAGGTCAGTATAGCTATTGGAATCATAACGGGACACATAGGACTACGAGCTCACTTTTGTAAAATCGGTGCGGCAAGTCATAGCATGTGTAGGGCATGCGGGGAAGATGATGAGACATTTGAGCATTTCCTTTGTCATTGCCCGGCTTTCGCGTCCAACAGACACCGGTACTTAGGTGGAGACACAATATCAGACATGAACCAACTTAGGGGAGTGGTATTGAAAACAATTAAGGATTTTGTAAGTAGCACGGAATTCCTAACTTAAAATTTTCTTTTTAGAGGTTGCGTTCTAGTTTTTAGAGCTCACAACAAGCCGATTACTGGCTTAGGTGTGTGTCTATAGTGGCATGGGGCGGATTAATATCTGCGCCCTCTTTTCAACCTAATCTTACCTAGGTGTAAAGCGGTCCATAACCATAACCAAACCCCCCTATAAGCGATGCGCCGATTTTTCTTCTGAGTTTCTATGGTACGTTAGGCTGGTAATAAAACACAGATGGGTATTGGCATTTTCCAGTCTTGGCATCTGCAATCTGCAATCTGTTTATTCAGTGATTTAACTGAGCAAACTTGTATAGTCTAAGGAGAGAATTCGAGCTAGTGGTTATACCAAATTCGTTACTGCCAACACAAATGCCATTTTTACTTATTTTATGTATTTGCTTTTTGTTTAGTTTATGCTCCCATAATAGCAAAATAAACACACTTAGTTTGACTTATGTTCGGTTGGCTGGTTGGCCAAAGTACTTGTTGGGTGAACGAACTGTTGTAGGTAAGGATAAAATGTTGTGCCAACAGACTCAGCTCCATAGACATTAGACATTGTCCTGGCAGTTGGTGTTTTTATATGTTCCCACTACCACTTCTCTTCTTTTATTTATTCCTTTCCGTGGGTATGTGTGATGTCATCAATCTTTTTTTTTTCACTTTTTGTGGCCAAGGTCTTAGTGATTTTGTTTTCATGTTTCCCTAGTCAACAGCAAAAGTAAAGAATGACAGATAATTAAGCCAAAAAAAGTACCATGGCAATAAAAATTAAAATTATTTAGTTTTATGGTGAGCAATAAAGCAAAGAGGTAATAAAAATGATGCATTTGTGTTATACATTTTAAATTTGATATGAAAATTAAAAACTTCTTTATAACACAGGTGGTGTGGTGTTTAACTGGCAGAAAAGTTGTAGGAAAGTCAGTAGCAAAGATGGTTATTTTATAGGAAAACTGAATAAAGTTGAACTCAAGGTGATGAATTTCTTTGGTTCATGATGTAAGAAACAGTTCTTTGGAAATGAGTAACCCAATTCGGACTATAGTACTCAAGTCACCTGTTGCATGTGGTAGAAGGCCACTGTTAAACTTCTGTTCTAGCGTACAAGCGAATTAAGGTTAAAGTGGCAGTCTGCCATTAGATGTTTTATTTAATTTGTATGCCACAGTCTGGAAACTTTAGCATGCGAATGGAAATTTGCCAATGAACATTCCATTAAGTAAGAGGGGCAAACTTCTCGTATATCAATGAGTGTTCTCCTATTCAATTTTGTAGCACAATGGTAAGGGGTCTTCTTTTTATAGGCGAAGGAGGAGAAGTTTTACATGGCATAGTACCTCACAAATGTCGCCATCTGGGGATAAAAATATAGTTTAAACAATTTTTTTCTGATGTTCCCGCCAGGATTCAAACCCAAGCATTCAACATCACTAGTGGTAGAATTTAATATCAAATTATCAAAAGATCACAAGTTATAGCCCCTGAAACGTTGGACAGTGGGAGAAAATTGAAAAAACTAGTAAAAACCAAGTAAAAGCGTGCTAAGTTCGGCCGGGCCGAATCTTATATACCCTCCACTATGGATCGTATTTGTCGAGTTCTTTTCCCAGCATCTCCTCTTAGGCACAAAAGGATATAAGAAAAGATTTGCTCTGCTATTAGAGCGATATCAAGATATGGTCCAGTTTGGACCACAATTAAATTATATGTTGGAGACCTGTGTAAAATGTCAGCCAATTCGAATAAGAATTGCGCCCTTTGGGGGCTCAGAAAGTAAAATAGAGAGATCGATTTATATGGGAGGTGTATCAGACTATAAACCGATTCACGTTTATGTTGATGGTCATAAGAGGATCCGTCGTACAAAATTTCAGGCAAATCGGATAATAAATGCGACCTCATCAGGTTATGAACCGATTTGAACCTTACTTGGCACAGTGGTTGGAAGTCATAATAAAATACGTCATACAAAATTTTAGCCAAATCGGACGGGAATTGCGCCCTCTAGAAGCTCAAGAAGACGGGAATTGCGCCCTCTAGAAGCTCAAGTCCCCAGATCTGTTTATATGACAGCTATATCAGGTTATGAACCGATTTAAACCGTACTTAGCACAGTTGTTGGATGACATAACAAAATACTTCGTGCAAAATTTTATTTCAATCGGATAAGAATTGCGCCCTCTAGAGGCTCAAGAAGTCAAGACCCAAGATCGGATTATATGGCAGCTATATCAGTGCGATCATCCTACACCACTCCTGTGGTACAGGGTATTATAGCTTAGTGACACCCAGTAGAAAGAGAAAGAGACCCATTGATAAGTATGTCGATCGACTCGGAATCACTTTCTGATTCGATTCAGGCCTCCTTTTCATCGCCCGAGGTCCATCAAAATTGGTTCACAATTGGATAATTAAAGGGTAGGTGTAGGGTATTATACAGTCGGCACCGCCCGACTTTGGCCCTTCCTTACTAGTTTTCCTTAACATACACGCTTGGACAAGTTTAGTCTTTTTTAGTACCACAGTAGCGACACACTAGATTTCTGGTGGGATTCGATCCTACGACACCTATACTTGTATTCTGAGCATGTTAACAACTGGGCTATATGGTGGCATGACTTTTGTTATGACTTATACTATTCAAGCTAAGTAAAGTCCGAAAGGGTCCACACGCTGCTATAGCTCCCATATAAAACGGCCTTCCGAACTGACTTCTTAAGATATCTCTGAAACTTCTTCTTCTTCTGGTTATGGATAAAAAACTTCCAAATTTTGCCCATGAACATTCCACTAAGGAACAGGGGCAAACTTCTCACATATAAGTGAGTGCAGTCCGATTCAAGTTCAAGCTCACTGATAAGGGGCCTCCTTGTTAAAGCCAAGTCTGAAGGGAGTGCAGCAGTGCGACACCTCTTTGGGAAGAAGTTTTTACATGGCATTGTACCTCACAAATGTTGCCAGCATTAGGAGGGTCCAGTTAGACCTAAACCTTTTTTTATACCCTCCACCATAGGATGGGGGCATACTAATTTTGTCATTCTGCTTGTAACTCCTCGAAATATTCGTCTAAGACCCCATAAAGTATATATATTCTTGATTGTCATGACATTTTAAGTCGAACTAGCCATGCCTGTACGTCTGTCCGTCCGTCCGTCTGTCTGTCGAAAGCACGCTAACTTTCGAAGGAGTAAAGATAGCCGCTTGAAATTTTGCACAACTACTTCTTATCAGCGTAGGTCGGTTGGGATTGTAAATAGGCTATATCGGTCCACGTTTTGATATAGCTGCCATATAAACCGATCTGGGATCTTGACTTCTTGAGCCATAAGGAGGCACAATTCTTATCTGATTTGGCTGAAATTTTGAATGAGGTGTTTTGTTATGACTTCCAACAACTGTGCTATGTATGGTTGAAATCGGTCCATAACCTGATATAGCTGCCATATAAACCGATCTGGGGTCTTGCTTTCTTGAGCCGCTATAGGGCACAATTCTTCTCCGATTTGGCTGAAATTTTGCCCGAGGTGCTTTGTTATGACTTCTAACAACTGTGCTGAGTATGGTTGAAATCGGTCCATAACCTGATATAGCTGTCATATAAACCGATCTTGGGTCTTGACTTCTTGAGCCTCTACAGGGCGCAATTATTATCCGATTTAGCTGAAATTTTGCATGAGGTGTTTTGTTATAGCTTTCAACAACTGTGCTAAGAATAGTTCAAATCGGTGCATAACCTGATATAGCTGCCATATAAACCGATCTTGGGTCTTGACTTCTTGAGCCTTTAGAGGGCGCAAGTATTACCCGATTTGGATGAAATTTTGTACAACGGCTTTTCTCATGACCTTTAACGTACGTGGCGAATATGGCATGAATAGGTCCCTTATCCCTATTATACTTCTGCAGTCCCTAAAGGGCGCATTTCTTACTAGATTTGGCTGAAATTTTACACAATGACTTCTACGATGGTCTTCAATATGCAGTTCATTTATGAACCATTACTTGATATTCTTCCAATAACATAGCAATTCTTTTCTTTTCTACTTTGTTTGTCTAACAAGTAAAAAGGCGTTAAGTTCGGCCGGGCCGAACTATGAATACCCACCACCTCGGCTATATATGTAAACCACCTTTCGTCAAAATCCGGTGCAAAACTCATAACTTATGTCCCATAGCAGAAATATGTGGAGGGGCTTAAATTAACTCTTTGTCCCAAATTTCGGCAACATCGGACAATAAATGCGCTTTTTATGGCCCCAAAACCTAAAACAGACAGATCGGTCTATATGGCAGCTATATCCAAATCTAAACCGATCAGTGCGATAATGCAGAAGTATGTCAAGGGGCTTAACTTAACTCACTGTCCCAAATTTCGGCGACATCGGACAATAAATACGTGTTTTATGGGCCTAAGATCCCAAATCGGAGGATCGGTCTATATGGCAACTATATCTAAACCTGGACCGATCTGATCCAAATTCACGTCGGAGGGCCTAAGACAACGCACTGTCCCAAATTTCAGCAAAATCGGATAATAAATGTAGCTTTTATCTGCATATAACCTTAAATCGGAGGATCGGTCTATATGGCAGCTATATCCAAATGTGAACCGATCTGGGCCAAATTGACGAAGGACGTTGTAGGGCTTAACACAACTCACTGTCTCAAATCATAGCAAAATCGGCTAATAAATGTGGCTTTTATGGGCCTAAGACCCTAAATATGAGGATGGGTCTATATGGCAGCTATATCCAAATCTGAACCGATCTGAGCCATATTGACGAAGGATGTCGAATGGCCTAACACAGCTCACTGTCCCGAATTTCAGCAAAATCGGCTAATAAATGTGGCTTTTATGGGCCTAAGACCCCAAATCGGAGGATCGGTCTATATGGCAGTTATATCCAAATCTAGACCGATCTAAGCCAAATTGACGGAGGATATTGAAGGGCCTAACACAACTCACTGTCCCAAATTTCAGCGAAATCGGATAATAAATGTGGCTTTTATGGGCCTAAGACCCCAAATCGGAGGATCGGTCTATATGGCAGTTATATCCAAATCTGAACCGATCTGAGCCAAATTGACAAAGGATGTCGAAGGGCCTAACACAACTCACTGTCCCAAATTTCAGCAAAATCGGATAATAAATGTGGCTTGTATGGGCCTAAGACCCTTAATCGGCCGATCGGTCTATATGGGGGCTATATCAAGATATAGTCCGATATAGCCCATCTTCGAACTTAACCTGCTTATGGACAAAAAAAGAATCTGTGCAAAGTTTCAGCTCAATATCTCAATTTTTAAAGGCTGTAGCGTGATTTCAACAGACAGACGGACAGACGGACGGACATGTCTAGATCGTCTTAGATTTTTACGCTGATCAAAAATATATATTCTGTATAGGGTCGGAAATGGATATGTCGATGTGTTGCAAACGGAATGACAAAATGAATATACCCCCATCCTTCGGTGGTGGGTATAAAAAGAGATACCGTGGCAAGAGCTCGACAAATGCGATCCATGCTGGAGGCTGTATAAGATTCGCACGCTTTTACTCGTTTGGTATTTCAATTAGATGCGTGATGGTGGTTGTATACGGCATTCCTGCTTTACTTTGTGCATTTAGTTGTACCTTAATCTATTTAATAAGTTTCCATCTACTTGCATCTAAGTGTATGCAATTTCTAAACTCCTAGTATAACTGCAATGCGATTACTTCAAATGCCACATTCCTTAAATGTAATCATATTTTTTGCTTCCTCACCGGAAAATTCGACTTGAAAAATGAATCGCTTTTTTCTTTGTTGTTTTCCGTACATATATTTCTTCTCTTGAATCAAAAAAAAAATAAAAGGGAAGACGACTATATAACAGCTTTACTCGTAAGATGTACTTACATACATACCAGAAGTCAGTCAAAGGAGAAGCTAAAAAAGGCTCATGCAGGCTTGCAATGCTCAATTTGCCATCAAAGAAGACAAATACTTCAAGAGAAATTGCTACGGAAAAAGGAAAAAAATACCTGCAAGCGATGCCAAATGTGTTTTATATGACTGTAAGAATGTACTGCACTTCTGTGAAGACTTCACAAGCTGAAACAATTTCAATTTCAACTGAAAAACAGAATGGCGCAACAGGTTTTCCTATGTGCAGGTGTGATGAGTACTAACTTCATCATTCTGTTTGTAAAACCTGGAAATATTAGAAACAAACGAGTCATATATACAGATGAGGCTGTTTGCTTCGGCTTGAGGGAGCAGTTTTACCAATTTGGGCAATATTTTTCATATGGTGCTCTGATACGACTCCAATGCCATGTATGGTAGAAATACTCCAAATTTGCCCCCCATAATAACCGGTTTTCCCAGTTGACCTCTTAAGCACCTGGATGGAGCAATTTCTACACGATTTTATTTAAAATCTGCTTCTCAATAGACTTCTAGCCATCTATTCCAATTGGTCGATCTTAAGTCTTAGGTTTTTTCATCCAAATTTAATGCAATTTCGATAAAGTTGGCATCCCTGGTGGTGGGTGTCCATGATTCAGCCCAGAAAAATGAGTCCGTTTTACCCGTCGTTTTAAATATTTGCCCACTACCCGAAACATTAACTCCTCCTACCATATTTTTCCCATAATGCTATATTATGGTCACTTCTCCATGAAGGTGTTTCTTATGCTAATTTATCTCATTTAAAC
>NC_081554.1:32152847-32170347 GCF_963082655.1 Stomoxys calcitrans | reverse complement strand
AAGAGCAACCAGAAGCCGTTCAAGAACTGCCCATGCATCCCGAAAAATGCACTGTTTGGTGTGGTTTGTACGCTGGTGGAATCATTGGACCGTATTTTTTCAAAGATGCTGTTGGACGCAACGTTACGGTGAATGAACACATTTCGAACCGAACACTGATTTTGGTAATAAAATTCAATGATTTGCAAGCGTTGCTCGTTAGTAAGTCTATTCATGATGAAATGTCAAAGCATACTGAGCATCTTTCTCTTTGACACCATGTCTGAAATCCCACGTGATCTGTCAAATACTAATGCATGAAAATCCTAACCTCAAAAAAATCACCCTTTATAACCGCCTTACAGGAAGTGCGATGGACTGGGAATGTCGTCACTACAACACCAAACGGTGACGAACTATACTATAGCTGCCATAGCTGTGGATTTGTGGTTAGTCGCAGACTGAAACACCTTGTCTCCAGCTTTATTCCGGTGGAAGAGAGGCTAGCCATAATCCGTATAAAAGCCAAATTCTTCAACATCAGTCTTATTTGTGCCTATTCCCCGACGGAGGACAAAGTCGAGCAGACCAAGCATATTTTCTACGAGCTTTTAGAGAGAGAATATGACCGCTACCCCGCCCATGATATTAAAATCTTTCTGGGAGAATTTAATGCGAAGATAGGGAAGGAAGACATTTTTGGTCCAACAGTCGGAAAGTTTAGCCTCCACGAGATAACGTCCAGTAATGGGTTGAGGCTGGTAGCTTTCGCCGCGGCAAAAAACATGGTAGTTAGTAGCACCAGATTTCAACATAAAAATATTCACAAAGCTATGGGCAACCAATAATGGCGCAGTGGCAAACTATTGCCCACCACTCCAAGGAGAATGCCGCCAAATCTGTACTTGGGTACCGGAAGCCTTCTCCAAGAAATCCATGGTACGACCAAGAGTGTCGAGATGCTACTGAAGCCAAGAATGCGGCATATAGAGCAACCCTGCAATCAGTAGCAATGCGCCAGATGATGGAGAGGTATCGGGAGAACAGGAGAGAGGAGAAACGTCTATTCCGCAGAAAGAAAAAGAAAATGGAAAGACATGAGTGTGAGTGAATTGAAATGTACAGGGATCAGAATGAAGTCCGGAAATACTACCAAAGAATTAAACATCAAACCGGTGGCTTTGGTACAGGCACATCCTCCTGCTGAGACAAAGAAGGAAATCTGGTAACAGACACAGATAACATGCTGAGGATATGGAAAAAACATTTGACCCAACTGCTAGTGTCCGACGTTGGCGGCGAAGAGGATACCGCAGAACCAATCCCTGATGATGGTATAGAATGTTTACCTCCTAGTCAGAATGAGGTCCACGTAGCAGTGACCCGACTAAAGAACATCGAGGCAGCAGGAGTCGACGGGTTACCCGCTGAAGGACAAATCAACACCTACCATCTCGTTGATGACTACAAAGCCGCCTTCGATACTCCTTTACGTTCAAAGGTATTTCAAGCCATGTCTGAGTTTGGTATCCCTGCAAAATTAATAAGACTCTGCAGGATGACGTTTGCTGATACGCGTTCCTCAGTAAGAATAGGAAAGAATCTCTCCCAACCATTTAATACCAAACGAGGTTCAGACAAGGAGACAGCCTATCGTGTGATCTCTTTAATATCCTGCTGGAGAACATTATACGAGATGCAGAAGTGAATAGATCACTAATCACAAGAGAACACATGCTACTCGCCTATGCCGACGACATCGACATCATAGGTCGTCACTGGAAGTAGTAACTGCAGCCTTTGAAAGAATCGAAAGAGAGTCAGTGAAAATGGGTGTGGCAGTAAATTGAGATAAGACGAAATGGATTGTTTCAAGTCCCAAAAAGCCTTGCACAACTGAGCAGATAAAGAAAATGGAGAAAGTTTGACACCACAACTTTGAGACAGTCTGTAACTTTACCTTCCTCGGCACCGCCGTAACCGAAACGAATGACTCCGGTTTCGAGATAAAGCGAAGAATAATATTCGCAAACAGATGCTACTTGGGACTAAGTTAGCAGTTTAGAAACAAGGCCACCTCTCGACAGACGAAGATTACATTATACAAGACACTGATACTACCCGTGCTGTTGTATGGTTCTGAAGCATGGGTACTTGTGAAAGCAGATGAGGCAGTGCTTGGAGTATTCGAGAGAAGGATTTTTTGTTAAATATATGGACCAGTTTGCGTAAGTGGAGTATATAGGCGACGTATGAACCACGAGCTGTATGACGACGATAGCATAGTTACACGCATCAAAACAACGGCTGCGTTGGCTAGGTCATGTTGTCAGAATAGATGAAGAAGCTCCAGCAAAGAAGTCTTTTGAAGGCAAACATGGTGATGCACGCAAACCGGGAAGACCAAAAGCCCGATGGAAAGATCAAGTGGTGGGAGACACCTCGAAACTTAATGTCCGAGATTTTAGAATGAGCGCAGAAGATCCAGGCGCTTGGAACGCTATACTACGTTCGACTTGTGGAACAAATATTTTGTCATAGCCAATTAAAGTAAATTAAAAATCGAACCCCTCGATTCGTCTCTATTTGCTATTAAAAGTCTTAATTATAGTCCTGTTTAACTGAAATGTGAAGTATATGTGCCCTCCAATATTAAGGCGAACTGATAGGCCCATAAAATGTTAAGGCCAATAGAAACCTAAATTGTAGCCATATTTGTTTTAGCAAAGAAACTGCATTCGTCATGCCAAAGGCCAAGACCCTTACTTATATCCTTTGTCACTAAAAAGGACATATTGACAAGAAATCTCTGTCAACTATACAAGAAAAAGCAACTGCATAGTTAAATTCCAATATGCCAAAAATTGTCATATTAAGCAAATACAACAACGACATTATTAAAAAGAATTGACATTTAAAAATATTTCCAAATTAATTAAAATTTAAAATGAAAGAATACCCTTGAAAAAGGAAGCATGCAGCATCCGATGGGACAATGTCAACAAATTCCATTTGTGACGAATACAAAATATAATGTGTATTTATAATGAACGACGAACGAACAACAACAACTGTAAGCTCATGGAAAGAAAGAGGCTGCTCATAAAATGAAATCAGCGCCGCCAAAATTCAAAAGTCGACTTCACAGGACACCAAGTGTTAATGTGTCAATAACGTCGTTTGACTCTTTGGCTTATGGCGAGTGAACGAGTGAGCAAGCGAGCTAACACAATGGGGCCCCTATAGCAAATAGACTTTGGACACGGATGTCAATGTTGGCAATTAGAGTGGTAATGAATAAATTTGTGAGAATTGTTAGCACACTCAGCATTTGGCCTTGCCATTTGTTGGCGTTAGTGAACCCTTTTCATAAAACGGCGGGACAATTTAATTCATAATTTTTGCGAATTCATTCAAATGTTCAATGGGTTTAATTTGCATAACAACGACAAATATTTGTAAATGTTATTTCCCGTTTGAAGAGAACCAAACAAAGCTGATCAGGAGAGGGTTAAGTGTGTTGAAGTGAAATGAACCATGTGGTGGGAAAATTTTCTATGTTTTTGGGCTACTAAGAAATTTATGTTTAAAACTCTAAAAGTTCCTAGAGAACGTCCTTAGTTCAATTTATATGCCCAATTTCTGTAAATTACAGGCATTTGGTGACTCAAGAAGTCGAATGTGGAGATCTGTTTTTATAGAAGCTTTATATATTTGTGAACATACATACCCGTAGGCGGTATTAAAAAGGAGTTTGGAGGGCACAATGCCTTCTTTAACACTCTAATATCGCCTTGAATTCGGATATCGAATTCGTGCCATTGTAGCTTATGACGCTGAACGCGTTCGAATCCTGTCAACAACATCGGACAAAGCTGTGTTTATCCCCTCTTAGGTTGGCGAGGTACAATGCCATGCATGGTCATTTAAAAAATGTTCCCCGAAGAGGTGTCGCACTGCGGGATGCCGTTAGGACTCGGCTATAAAAAAGGTCCCTTAACATTGAGTTTAAACTTGAATCGGAAAGCACTCATTGATGTGTAAGAATTTGCCCCTTCTCGGTTCCTGGTGGTAATGTTCTTCATTAGGGGAGGAAAGGCACCTCAGATATTTCGACTCAAATATGGATATCAAATTCGTGCTGCACTTCCAAATCCCTTTATTTTAAGCCCCATATTGCCATTGGCGGTAAATATGAACCGTTTGGAGGGTGTTTTGCAGCCGGGGCATCCACCGGCACTTTGCACTGAAATTAAATAGATATCAAATTTGTTCTTTATTCCCAACAGAAATGAAGTTCAGTTTAGAGCGGCTTTAGGACGTATCCCAAAACACTTTGCTCCAAAATTGGATATCAAATTCGTTTTCTACCCTCAAATTCCTTTCATTTGAGTCCCATATTGTCATAATGGGTCAAATAACCCATTTGAAGTATCTTTAGGAGGAAAAGCGCCACCTAGACTTGAATGCAAATTTTAATGTCATATTCGTAATCTACTCCCTAATACCTTTCATTTGAGTCCCATATAGCCATAGTGGGCTAATATGCCCATTTGGGGGTATTTGGGGGTGGGCGACCTCCCATTACTTGGACCTAATGTTTTATGCCATATTGTAACCTACTGCCTAGTACTTTTCATTTGAGTCCCATATTGACATGAACTTCGAAAATATCCGGTTAGAGGAGTTTTGGGGTTGGGGAGCCCGCTGGATACTTGGACCAAAATTGTAATACCATTTCTGGTCTCCAATACTCCACTCCACTTTGGGATATGGGTGGCGTTTTTGGGGTAAGGGGGAGGGTCCGTTTCCATCCGACATCTAAAAATTTTATAGCCTATAATTCCTTCCAGACAAACATACACAATCTATGTAAATTCAGAAAATCGATTCAGCCAAGTATCATATAGAGGAGTTTTGGGGTTGGGGGGCCCGCTGGGTATTTTGACCCAAATTTTTATTCGTTTTCTGGTCTTCAACACCTTTTATTTGACCTTTATTGTGCTCATCGGACCACATTGGGATATGGGTGGCGTTTTTGGGCTTTAGGGGGGGGGGGGGGGTGGGTCCGTTTCCATCCGATATCCAAAAATTTAATAGCCTATAATATAGTCATAATGGGTCTTATGTCTTTTTTGAGGGGGCCGTTACCCCTTATTCATCGATCTGATTTTGTATGCCAGATTCGAAATCTACTCCCGAGTACCTTTCATTTGAGCCCCATATTGAAATTAACGTCCAATATGTCTGTTTCGGGGAGTTTTGGGGTTGAGGCATCCCGATTGGTACTTAGACTAAAATATTGATACCATTTTCGTATTTTACTCTCCAATACCTTTCATTTGATACCTATATTGTCCCGATCGATTCACTTTTGATTTTGGGTTGTGTTTTTGGCATGAGGGGAGAGGGTCACTCCCCCTTCCGATACCGAAAAATTATATAACATATGTTTCCTTCCAGACCAACCTACACAAAATGCGAAAATTTCGAGAAAATTGGTTATGCCGTTTTTCAGTCTATACGGAACAAACAAACCGAGTACCATATATCCGTGATTGGCTAATGCAACCATTTTGGACGTTTTTGTTGGGGTTGAGTGAGCCCCTATACTTCGACATAAATATGTATGCCAGATTCGTTATTTATTCCCGCATACTTTTCATTTGATACCCATATTGTCCTTATCGGTCCGTGATTGGCTAATGCAACTATTTTGGACGTTTTTGTTAGGGTGGGGTGACCCCCTATACTTCGACATGACTTTTTATGCCAGATTCGTTATCTACTCCCGCATACTTTTCATTTGATACTCATATTGTCCTTATTGGTCCACTTTTGATTTTGGGTGGTGTTTTTGGGGTAATGGTGCAAGGTTCGCCCTCTTTCGTTTTCAATAAATTATAAGGCCTATTCCTTCTTTCTGACTATATTCGTAATCTACTCCCGAATACCTTTCGTTTGAGTCCCATATTGTCATGATCGTCAAATAAGCCTATTTTAAGAGGTTTTGAGGCTGGGGCGGCCCCCCAGGTACTTGGACCAAACTTTTATTATGAAATTCGTACTCTACTCCTGAATACCTTTCATTTTATTCCCATATTGTCCCGATCGGATCACTTTTATTTTTGGGTAGTACTTTGTGGGTAAGGGGGAGGGTCCGCCCCTTCCCGATATCAAAAAATTATGTAGCCTATGTTTCCTTCCAGACCAACCTACACAATCTGTGAAAATTTCAAGGTAATCGGTTTAGCCGTTCTAGAGTCTATACGGAACAAACAAACAAACAAACAAACAAACAAACAAACAAACAAACAAACAAACAAACAAACAAACAAACAAACAAACAAACAAACAAATAAACAAACAAACAAACAAACAAACAAACAAACAAACAAACAAACAAACAAACAAACAAACAAACAAACAAACAAACAAACAAACAAAAACAAACAAACAAACAAACAAACAAACAAACAAACAAACAAACAAACAAACAAACAAACAAACAAACAAACAAACAAACAAACAAACAAACAAACAAACAAAAAAAAAAAACAAAAAACAAAAAAAAACAAACAAACAAACAAACAAACATACATACATTAATAATGGAGACTTCAAGGGAGCGCCGTTTTTTATGGGAGTTTTATCCATATCTGATCATATATGATCCATTTTAACGACCCATATCAAGAAGAAGCATATGTGCAAATGATAGTTTTATCTGTTCGAAAGCTACCGAGATTTCAAAATTCGGGTAGAGGGTCAGACGGACGGACATCACATGACAATGGAATGTAAATCAAAAGTGGGTACAATCATGCTGGTCCCCAACCTGCGGCTCCAGCTTCATAGCCTCAACCACAGAGTGACAGACAGAAAGCGATGGTCAAAGACAGAAAACGATGATCAAAAATATATAAGCACATAACAAAGTGTCAGAGATGAAGGATTCGATGTGTTATCAATGAAATGACAAAATCAGTATGTACTCCCATCCTATTGTAATGGATATAAAAAACCCAATGTAAAACTACTTTCCCATCTATATGAGGATGTTGAGCTATATGTCGTATTTTAGCTATTGCAGAATAAAATCCAATCTTTACTGTAGCACACCATTAATCCCTCATGACTTAACAGCCATGCCAGTGACAGCACTTTCGTAATCCTATTTTGCAGCGAACAAAGCATAGTGCGAGACACTGACAAAGTCATGACAACTTCGATGAATTTGAAGTGACAGAACAAGCAAAACTCATGAGTATTGGATTCGTTTAAATTCTCAATAGAATTTAATGTAACGTATCCAAACATTTATCTGTTTTTAAATTAAATCAAATGTTGAGCATCTCTGTGTTGATATTGAGCATTATTGAAGGAATCAGTAGAGTTAACAGTTGAACAAACTTTATTAGAACCAAATGTGTGTTAGGGGTTTATGGAAAAGGGAATTCAATACAAGCAGTTACTTTGTCAATAACAAGCACCAGCGCAACAAAGCTAATATAGATTTGATATGCCTACTCAAGGACTTTATAACAACCCTAACATAGGGCTGAGTATAAGGTTTATATATCCACCACCGAAGGATGGGGGTAAATTCATTTTGTAATTCCGTTTGCACACATCGAAATATCCATATCTGATCCTATGTAGATGCAAATTTCCCCATAAACATTCCAATAAGGAACAGGGGCAAACTTCTCACATATCATTGAGTGCTATCCGATTCTTTACTCAACGATGGGGACCCTCCTTTTTGTAGCCGAAACCGAATGGCATGCCGTAGTGCTATACCTTTTTAAGAAGAAGTTTTTACATGCCATAATATATCACAAATTTTGCCAGCATTACGAGGGGATAACCACCGCTAAACATTTTTGTTTTGATATTCCTGCCAGGATTCGAATCCAGTCGTTCAGCGTCATAGGCGGACATGCTAATCTCTGCGCTACAGTGACCTTCACTGTCCGACCCTATAAAGACCCTATATTTTCTTGATCGTCCAAAAAATCTAAGACGATCTAGCCGTCCGTCCGTCTGTTTGTTGAAATCATGCTACAGTCTTTTACAAGTAAGAGCGTGCTAAGTTCGGCCGGGCCGAATCTTATATACCCTTCACCATGGATCGCATTTGTAGAGATCTTTTCAGGCAAACAAAGAATACTGAATAAGAGCTGCTATGCTATTGGAGCTACATCAAGTCATAGTCCGATTCCGACCATTAATGCATTGAATGCTGAACATTGTAGAAGTCATTGTGTAATATTTCAGTTCATTGGGATATGAATTGCTCCTTGTAGGGGCTCAAGAAGCAAAATCGGGAAATCGGTTTATATGGGAGCTGTTTGAAGCTATTGATCGATTCAGACCATATTGGACACATATGTTGAAGGTCATGAGAGAAGCCGTTGTAGACATTTCTGCCAAATCGGATAAGAATTGTGCCGTCTAGAGGCTCAAGAAATCAAGATCCCAAATCGGTGTATATGGCAGCAATATCAGGTTATGAACCGATTTGCGCCATACCAAGCACAGTTATTGGAAATCATAAAAAAACACCTCATAAAAAATTACAGCCAAATCGAATGAAAATTGCGCCCTCTATTGGCTCAAGAAGTCAAGATCCAAAATCGGTTTATAAGGCAGCTATACCAGGTTATAAACCGATTTGAACCATACTTAGCACAGTTGTTGGAAGTAATACCAAAACACCACGTGCAAAATTACAGCCAAATCGGATAAGAATTGTGCCCTCTAAAATTCAAGACCCCAGATCGGTTTATGTGGCAGCTATATCAGGTTATGCACCGATTTAGACCATATTTAGCACAGTTGTGGGAAGTGATACCAAAATACCACGTTCTGCCAAATCAGGTAGGAATTGCGCCCTCTATAGTAGACAGACAGACGGACGGACATGGCTTGATCGACATAAAATGTTATGTCGATCAAAAATTTATGTATTTTATGGCGTCTTAGACGAATATTCCTAGGAGTTACAAACAGAATGACGAAATTAGTATACCCCCATCCTATGGTGGAGGGTATAAACTTTGTACATTTGTTGTGGAGGGGGTTTTATAACTTTGTACATTTGTTTTACAAAGCTAAGAAGGAGAAGAGCTAGACCGATTGATAAGTATAACGATCAGCTTCCCTTCCCTATTCGATTTAGCTATGTCCGCCTGTCTGTCTGTCCATGTGTTGTTGCGATCAAGGTATATTTGTTGTCCAATTTTCATAACATTTTGCACAAGATATAGCTCCCACAAAACTTTTATCCGATAATGCCTTTCAAGACTGTAGAAACCAAAATGTTGGTCCGATCTTTACAAAATTTTGCATGATTCATCAAAATCGGTCATGATTTAAATATAGCTACAATATACATATATCTTTCATCCGATATGACCTTCCAAGGCTGTAAAGCAATAATTTCTGTTTGATCTAGACACCATTTAACATGAGTTATTTGACATCTGTCAAACCAGCAAAAATTAAGCCTTATATTGGGTTGCCCAAAAAGTAATTGCGGATTTTTCATATAGTCGGCGTTGACAAATTTTTTCACAGTTTGTGAGTCTGTAATTGTATTCTTTCTTCTGTCAGTTATCAGCTGTTATGTTAAGCTTGTTTTAGAAAAAAAGTGTAAAAAAAGTATATTTGATTAAAGTTCATTCTAAGTTTTATTAAAAATGCATTTAATTTCTTTTAAAAAATCCGCAATTACTTTTTGGGCAACCCAATAGTAACCGGTTTGTATGGCAGCCATACCAGATTACAGACTAATTTGGACCGTACTCGGCACAGTTATTGGTAATCATAACGGAAAACCGTCTGCAAAATTTCCGCCAAATTAGCCAGGCAGGCGCTCAAGAATTCAAATCGGGAGATCGGTTCATATGGGAGAGATATCTAAATCAGAACCGATATGGACCATTTGCAATCTCCAACAACCTACATCAATATTAAGTATATGTGCAAAATTTCAATCGGCTAGCCTCACGCGTTCGAGCGCTATCGTGATTTCACAGATCAATATTTCGACGTTTTACAAACGAAATCACTAGGTTAGTATACCTCCATCCTATGGTGGTGGGTATAAAAATTATCTTCGCTTTAACAGGCAAAAAACTTGAAAAGATTTCCGTCCGCCGTTGAACGCTAGTCGTGAATTTGTCAATATTCATGTTAAAATCTGCCTTACTTTACTTTAATTGCCTATGACAGAATATTTGTTCCACGTTCGTCTAGCGCCTCAATTTTTGCGCTGATTTTATAATCCCTGACTCCAAGTTTCGAGATGTCTCAAACCACTTGATCTTTCCATTGGGCTTTTGGTCGTCCCGGTTTGCGTGTACCACCATGTTTGCCTTTAAAAGACTTCTTTGCTGAAACTTCTTTGCTGAAACTTCTTCATCCAACATGACCTAGCCAACGCAGCCATTGTATTTTGATGCGTGTAGCTATGCTATCGTCATCATAGAGCTCATACAGCTCGTGGTTCATACGTCGCCAATATTCTCCATTAACGCAAACTGGTCCATATATTTTACAAAGAATCTCTCTCAAACACTCCAAGAACTGCCTCATCTGCTTTCACAAGTACCCATGCTTCAGAACCATATAACAACACGGGTAGTATCAGTGTCTTGTATAATGTAATCTTCGTCTGTCGAGAGGTGGCCTTGTTTCTAAACTGCTTACTTAGTCCAAAGTAGCATCTCTTTGCCAGTATTATTCTTCGCTTAATCTCAAAACTGGTGTCATTCGTTTCAGTTATGGCGGTGCCGAGGTAGATAAAGTTACTGACTGTCTCAAAGTTGTGGTTCCCAACTTTCTCCATTTTCTTTACCTGCTCGGTTGTACAAGGCTTTTTGGAAATGGAGACCATCCATTTCGTCTTATCTCCATTTACTGCCAGACCCATTTTCACTGACTCTCTTTCGATTCTTTCAAAGGCTGCAGTTACTACTTCCGGTGACCGACCTATGATGTCAATGTCGTCGGCAAAGGCGAGTAGCATGTGTTCTCTTATGATTAGTGTGCCATATCTTTTCACATCTGCATCTTGTATAATCTTCTCCAACAGGATATTAAAGGAATCACACGATAGGCTGTCTCCTTGTCTGAAACCTCGTTTGGTATTAAATGGTTCAGAGAGATTCTTTCCTATTCTTACTGAGGAACGTGTATCAGCAAGCGTCATCCTGCAGAGTCTTATTAATTTTGCAGGGATACCAACTCAAACATGGCTTGAAATACCTTTGAACATAAAGGAGTATCGAAAGCGCCTTTGTTGTCAACAAAGTGATGGTAGTTGTTGATTTGTCCTTCTCGGGTCATTTCCAGAATTTGGTGCAGTGTGAATATCTGATCCAGGGTGGATTTACCAGGTCTAAATCCGCATTGATAGGGCCCAATTGTCTCATTGACTTTAGATTTTAATTTTTCACACAGTACGCTCGAGAGTATCTTGTATGAGATGGGTAGAAGACTTTTTCCTCTGTAGTCGGCACATTCCGTCTTGTCTCCTTTCTTGGGTACGGGACATAGTATGTTGACATTCTAATCATCGGGTATGCGTTCTTCTAGCTAGATTGCGCAGGTAAGCTGATGCATACGCCTTATCAGCGTGTCGCCTCCAGTCTTAAATAGTTCAGAGGGAAACCCGTCGGCTCCTGCTGCCTTGTTGTTCTTTAGTCGGGTCACTGCTACTTGGACCTCATTCTGACTAGGAGGTAAACTTCTTATACCATCATCAGGGATTGATTCTGCGGTATCCTCTTCGCCCCCAACGCCGGACACTAGCAGTTGGGTAAATGTTCTTTCGATATCCTCAGCATGCTACCTGTGTCAGTTACCAGATTTCCTTCTTTGTCTCTGCAGGAAGATGTGCCTTCACCAAAGCCATCGGTTTAATGTTTAATTCTTTGGTAGAATTTTCGGACTTCATTCTGAGCTTAATCTGGTGCAGATCGATCTATACTTCAATATAGCTGCCATATAGAATAATATTCTGCTTATAAGACCCCTCGAAGTACATGCTGAGTTTGGTCCAAATAGGACCATATTTCACCTCATTATAACCCTCAACCACCTAACAACAAATAATTTAAGGGGCAAGGGAATTTACTGAGAATTTTGTTCAAGTTATTACTGTTGACTACAAACATATGGCATACATATATGTGGGCACAGAAAGGAATGATATATTATAACAATGTCATCATGTAATATTACCATTATGTACTCCTGGCTTGTTGCAATTTCGCCACCAGTACCAGACGAACTTTTTCTCTACCCTTTTTTTTTTTTGGCCGCAAGTGTTCATTCAACACTTTGCATCTCTGCTGAAATAAACAGAGGAAATGGCATGAAAAGCAAATAGAATGGAATGAATGGAACTTGAAGCAAAAATATAAAAATCGTAGCAAGTCTATATCGAAGTGTGTATGGGTTTGTGTGTGCCAGAATATCCTTTCCTAAGGCAAGTCGAAGTAAAAAAGCCAACAACATAAATCAGTTGAAATCATTCATTATGGATTTGCAAAAAGTTGTATAATCTACAATACATGAACCATGAAACATGGAAGGAGAAAACAAACTTCAGTCCCCAGGCAGGATATCTTCATCTTCACAGTTGTTTTTGTTTTTAAACTTAAGCCTCATTTCGCTGAAAGGAGAATGCGGAAATAAGAAACAATATATGTCATTATCCCTCGATTGTTGTTATGGGCGAATAAAAAAAAAAAAAAAACAAGTAAAAATATCCTGACATACATGCTCGCCATAACAAGTATGTATTGTAGTAGGCTTAAACATTGAAATGACATCGACAACAATGTCAAATTAGTTGAAAAATTGGATTAAGCATAGCTGAAAAAAATCAAGTGATAGCACTGTAAAATTTGTTTATTGTGGAAGGGGATGTAGCTGTAGAGGGTAAGCTTGTATCAATATCTCCTAACTTATCATATCCCTTACACATAGGAAAAAAATTAAACATTTTCATCCATTGTATGAGAAAAATATGTGGGACAGGGTATATTTATTTTTATACCCACCACCATATACCCACCGTTTGCAATACTTCGAAATATCATTTTCCGACCCTACATTGAGTATCTTTCTTCTTATATATATCAAGTAAGAGCGTGCTAAGTTCGGCCGGGCCGAATCTTATATACCCTCCACCAAGGATCGCATTTGTCGAGTTCTTTTCCCGGCATCCCTTCTTAGGCAAAAAAGGATATAAGAAAAGATTTGCTCTGCTATGAGAGCGATATCAAGATAGAGTCCGGTTAGGACCACAATTAAATTATATGTTGGAGACCTGTGCAAAATGTCAGCCAATTCGAATAAGAATTTCGCCCTTTGGGGGCTCAAGAAATAAAATAGAGACATCGATTTATATGGGAGCTGTATCGGGCTATAGACCCATTCAGACCATAATAAACACGTATGTTGATGGTCAAGAAAGGATCCGTCGTACAAGAAAGGATCCGTCATACAAGAAAGGATCCGTCCCACATCAATAACATCCATACCCTTCCTACTCCAGTATACTCCCTTAGTCCAAGCGCAAACTAAGCGGCACAGTTGCAAATATAGTCCCAAATGGATTGCACATTCAACATTGCTTTAAATCTGCTCCCGGTATGGACTTCAATACTCCGGTGATTTCGACCCAGGTAAGTTCTTGCACCTCGTCGAATTCCCTGGTACGACTCTTCCCATCTTCCACCACAGAAGTGTTCCAAACGTTAGCACTGATATCACAATCACTGTGTACATCCAGTAAATTCTCTTTGGGTTAACCACCAACTTATCGCAGAGTGTAGTCTCTTGAGCAGTGCCGTTCGGCTTTTACCCTCCGTATTACTTTTACAGGCCAGTATTGAATTGAGGAATAAGACTTTATATTTCGTCTCCTTTGACGACAGCACAGTAGAGTAGGGAGCGTTACACAGACTATTCAATGACTTTTGTTGCCCTGGTCAGCAACTACTTTCGAGACAATTTATGAAGTTTTTCCAGAGAGATGATCTAGGCAAGCCATTGGTATGCGAAAATTAATTGGGACTGGTACTTTGTTGTTGTTGTAGTCACATTTTCATGGGAAGGTGGCTATCCTCGTCAAGCTCCTGTAGGTGAGCAAGCTCGTTCCGTTCCAAAAGACCGATAACCGCGGAAACAGGTTGACCATTGGTTATTAATAGACGCTAATAACTCGCCTTGTCATACCGATCATCATAGGCACTCAGGATTTGTGCAAGAGCCGGTGCCGCCCGGCCTCTCACTTAGACTCTCCGCTCGATATCGCTGATATCGATCGGATCGCTCCTGTAGGTTAGCAGCAAATTTTCATGTGGAGGTGGCACTCCTCATTAAGCTCCTGTAGGTGAGCAATCTTGTTCCGGTCCAAGGACCGATCGCCGCTGAAATAGGTTGACCATTGGTTATTTATAGACGCTAACTCGCCTAGTCATACCGATCATCATAGGCACTCAGTATTTTTGCAAGAGCCGGTGCCGCCCCGCCTCTCAATGAGACTCTCCGCTTGATATCGCTGATTGTCCGCGATTGTCGTTGCCGCCACTCCATACGAAGTATTCCACTATCCACAACCTATGTACGCATCTGAGCTTCTCGTGACCGCAATGAATGCCCCACAAATCGGACCCCAATGCTCCAGCCTGCGTGATGCTCACAGCTATCCCCTGCAGGGGTATTTGGTGCGTATTTTCTCCAAGCTCCGAACCAGCAGTCTACGTTAGTTGTCTCTTCAATCCAGTTGCTTTTCGGCTGATGGACCCTAGCCTAGTCACCCCATCGGACGGGTTTTCAGTAGAAAACAAAATTTAAGGGCTTAATACAAGCCCTACAGTTACTTTGGAGTCCATTTCAAAGCTACTGCGTGTTTCCAAAACAGCTTAGCTCTTAATACTATCTGTAGCCTTTGATAGGGACTAGAAAATAGTATTCCGAATAGTTGTTCGCTATATTAGGTAGGGAGATCTATACGGAGAAAAAGGTCCACAACACACAACAAATCTGGATGTATGACCCAAAGCTCCCATAATAAATCGAATATGCTTGAAACTATTTTTCATCTGTAAATCTATTACCACCACATTTGCAACTACGTTTTGTCTAGGACTCTGTACACCTTTCACTAACAGTGAAAATTCCTTCCATTAAAAATTCATTTGAACAAGCTGCTGAGCAACCAAAAATGAAAACCTTAATACAATGTTAACTGCAGTAAATGGGCGTTGCTCAATTATCCTATTGGCACCAATTGAAGAGCTGCAAAAAAAAAACACACACACACACATAGAAGACAAACAAGTCGAGGAAACGAAGTAAATTGTTCACTTTCTTCTTCGTCTTCTTTATGGTAGGTCGCTCGCTTCCTTCCAATAAATTTTGCGTTTCCTGTGCACTTTTTCGCAGTGCTCTTATTAGTAATTCCTTCTTCTTTCTTTTCTTTGTTTTGCAGTACTTGAAACTTCCGCCGCATCAGTGAAAGAAAAAATATCAAAGAGGAATATTTTGCCCAGGGCAGAAAAGAACGTTTCCATGCCTTTCACAAATTCCGAGCTCTTCAACAACGCCAAATGCTATGGCGTCCCTTCGCTATCGCCTGCCATCAAACAACCATTTGCAACTGTCAATAAATTCGCAATTGCAAACATTGCCACAAAAAAGCAAGAGCATTAAAATAGCGCCTTATACAGCGAAGGACGAGTAAAGCAGAGATGCTGTATTATGCCACAAACCAGCCCTTGAGCTACGATCAAATACTGCCGCTTTCAGCGCCAAAGGAAGTTGTAGAGAAAGCCTTAAAAGTCATTTTATGCTATTGAACTTAACATCCCTGCCCCAAAGGAAGATGTTTAAGCGGCAAGAGAACGACCCCCTTGGTCATTCATAGCAACACCTTTCGTAGTAATTCGATTGTTTATGGTTGCCTTACAGAGTCCTACGGAGAAATGTTCATATCAACAAAAGCCCCAAAGAGTGCAAGATTATGATTGAAGTGGCAAAAACCACGCACAGCTTAACATAGTAGAGCATCTTGATGGTCAACATCGAGATTTTTACTAGAATTATATACAAATTTTAATCCATGAAAAAGGTTTTCCAAGATAAACAAATACGAAATATGGAGAGGCGAATTTAAAAATGGGGGGAATATGAGGCATGCCAAGTAACGGTTTTCAGTGGATTTAACATGCCAAAAAAGTGCTGGTCAGTCTCAATCTCTACAGAACCACCACCTGCAACGAATAAAGGACGACCTGCAACGAATAAAGGACCATGATTTTCGACTGCACCTGAAATGTCCAAACTTTTAACAGAAGGTGCAATGTTCGAGTTGTAGTATGGTCACGACCATTGGCGGATATATTGGTAAATAACAAAGATAAGACTGATACTATCTTCGTGAAAAATGAACATAGTACAGGCCTTTACAAGAAGTGCAAAGGATTGATTGTCCCGATGATATAGCGATGCAATGTTCAACCTCGAAATCCTCACAAGTCTAGCAAAAGTCTTTAGCAAGAACCCATGGTACAACTAGAAGGCTACTGAAACTAAGAATGCGGTACACATAGCAAACCCGCAGTCAGTAGCAACACGCCAAGCGAAGTAGAGGAATTGGAAGAAACGAAGAAGGGAGAAAGACTGTTCCCCAGAATGGAAATGTTGGAGAACCCGGAATGAAGTCCAACAAGTAAGAGCGTCCTAAGTTCGGCCGGGCCGAATCTTATATACCCTCCACCATAGATCGCATTTGTCGAGTTCTATGCGCGGTATATCTTTTCGAGCAAACAAAGAATATGGAATAAGAACTGTTATGCTATTGGAGCTATATCAAGTTATAATCCGATTCGGACCATAAATGAATGCTGAACATTGTAGAAGTCATTGTGTAACATTTCAGTTCATTCGGATAAGAATTGCACCTTGAAGGGGCTCAAGAAGCAAAATTGGGAGATAGGTTTATATGGGAGCTGTATGAAGCTATTGATCGATTCAGACCATCTCAGACACGTACTTAGAAGGCAATGAGAGAAGCCGTTGTACAAAATTTCTGCCAAATTGGATGAGAATTGTGCCGTCTAGAGGCTCAAGAAATCAAGATACCAGATCGGTTTATATGGCAGCTATATCAGGTTATGGACCGATTTTCACCATTCTTAGCACAGTTATTGAAAGTCATAACAAAAAACTTAATGCAAAATTTCAGCCAAATCGGAAGAGAATTGCACCCTCTATTGGCTCAAGAAGTCAAGATCCAAGATCGGCTTATATGACAGCTATATCAGATTATGAACCGATTTGAATCATACTCAACACTGTTGTTGGAAGTCATACCAGAACACTACCTTAAAAATTTCAGTCAAATCGGACGAGTATTGTGCCCTCTAGAGGCTCAAGAAGTCAAGACCCAAGATCGGTTTATATGGCAGCTGTATCGAAACATGATTCGATTTGAACC